>NW_027274512.1:0-97504 GCF_030028105.1 Mobula birostris | reverse complement strand
TACAGGGAAACTGGAGTATCCCAGTTACAGGGAGACCCGCGTATCTCAGATACAGGGAAACCGGTGTATCTCGGTTGATGGGAAACCGGAGTACCCGAGTTACAAGGAAACCGGAGCATCGCAGTTACAGGGAAACCCGAGTATCCGAGTTACAGGGAAACTGGTGTATCTCAGTTACAGGGAAACTACAGTATCTGAGTTATAGGAAAACCGAGTATCCGAGTAACAGGGAAACCCAAGTATCTCAGTTACAGGGAAACCCGAGTATCCAAGTTACAGTGAAACAGGAGTATCTCAGTTACAGGGAAACCGGAGTATCTGAGTTACAGGGAAACCGGAGTATCCGAGTTACAGGGAACCCGGATATCCGAGTTACAGGGAACCCGAGTATCCGAGTTACAGGGAAACACGATTATGCGAGTTACAGGGAAACCCAAGTATCTGATTTACAGCGAAACCGGAGTACCCGAGTTACAGGGAAACCGGAATATCTCAGTTACAGGCAAACTGGAGTATCCGAGTGACAAGGAAACCGAGTATCGCAGTTACAGGGGACACCAGAGTATCTCAGGTACAGGGAAATCCGAGGATCCCTGTTACAGGAAAACCGGTGTATCTCAGTTACAGGGAAACTGAGTATCCAAGTTACAGGGAAACTCCTGTATCGAGTTACAGGGAAACCCACGTATCTCAATTAAAGGGAAACCAGTCCTGCACTCCGTTACAGGTAAACGGAGTACCCGAGTTACAGGGAAACCGGAATATCCGAGTTACAATGAAACCCGAATATCTGAGTTACAGGTTAATCAGTGTATCTCAGTTGCAGGGAAACCCGAGTATCTAAGTTACAGGGAAACCGGAGTATCCCAGTTACAGGGAAACCCGGTTATCTGAGTTGCAGGGAAACTAGAGTATCCGAGTTACAGTGAAACACGAGTATCTCAGTTACAGGGAAACCGGAGTATGTCAGTTACAGGGAAACCGGAGTATCCGAGTTACAGGAAACCCGACTATCCGAGTTACAGGGAAACACGAGTATCCGAGTTACAGGGAAACACCAGTATGCGAGTTACAGGGAAACCCAGGTATCTGATTTGCAGGGAAACCGGTGTACCTCAGTTACAGGGAAACCCAAGTATCTCAGTTACAGGGAAACCCAAGTATCTCATTTACAGGGAAACCGGAGTATCTCAGTTACAGGGAAACCCGAGTATCCGAGTTACAGTGAAACACAAGTATCTCCGTGACAGGGAAACCGGAGATTCCGAGTTACAGGGAAACCGGTGTATCTCAGTTACAGGGAAACCGGAGAACTCGAGTTACAGGTAAATCTGAATATTCGAGTTACAGGGAAACCCGAGTATCCGAGTTACAGGGAAACCCGAGTATCTCAGTTACAGGGAAACCCGAGTATCCGAGGTTACAGGGAAACCGGAGTATCTCAGTTCCAGGGAAACCCGAGTATCCGAGTTACAGGGAAACCGGAGTATCTCAGTTCCAGGGAAACCGGAGTATGTCAGTTACAGGGAAACCCGAGTATCCGAGTTACAGGGAAACCGAGTATCCGAGTTACAGGGAAGCACAAGTATCTGAGTTGCAGGGAAACCCAAGTATCTCAGTTACAGGGAAACCCGAGTTTATAAGTTACAGGGAAACGGTTTATATCAGTTACACGGAAACCGGAGTATCCGAGTTACAGGGAAACCGGAATATCTCAGTTACAGGGAAACCCGAGTATCCGAGTTACAGGAAACCCGAGTATCGAGTTACAGGGAAACATGAGTATCTCAGGTACAGGGAAATCGAGTATCCCTGTTACAGGCAAACAAGTGTATCTCAGTTACAGGGAAACTGAGTATCCGAGTTTCAGGGAAACCCGGTTATCTGAGTTGCAGGGAAGCCAGAGTATCCGAGTTACAGGAAACCGGTGTATCTCAGTTACAGGGAAACCCGAGTATCTAAGTTACAGGGAAACCCGGTTATCTGAGTTGCAGGGAAACCAGAGTATCCGAGTTACAGGGAAACCGGTGTATCTCAGTTACAGGGAAACTGGAGTATCCGAGTTACAGGGAAACCCGCGTATCTCAGATACAGGGAAACCGGTGTATCTCGGTTAATGTGAAACCGGAGTACCCGAGTTACAAAGAAACCGGAGTATCTCAGTTACAGGGAAACCCGAGTATCCGAGTTACAGTGAAACATGAGTATCTCAGTTACAGGGAAACCGGAGTATCTCAGTTACAGGGAAACCGGAATATCCGAGTTACAGGGAAACCCGAGTATCCGAGTTACAGGGAAACACGAGTATGCGAGTTACAGGGAAACCCAGAGTGTCTGATTTACAGGGAAACCGGTGTACCCTCAGTTTCAGGGAAACCCAAGTATCTCATTTACAGGGAAAACCCAAGTATCTCAGTTACAGGGAAACCGGAGTATCTCAGTTACAGGGAAACCCGAGTATCCGAGTTACAGTGAAACAAGAGTATCTCAGTTACAGGGAAACCGGAGTATCTTAGTTACAGGGAAACCGGAGTATCCGAGTTACAGGGAAACCCGAGTATCTGAGTAACAGGGAAACACGAGGTATGCGAGTTACAGGGAAATCCAAGTATCTGATTTACAGGGAAACGCGGTGTACCTCAGTTACAGGGAAACCCAAGTATCTCAGTTACAGGGAAACCCGAGTATCTCAGTTACAGGAAAACCGGTGTATATCAGTTACAGGGAAACCAGAGTATCCGACTTACACGAAATACCGAGTACCTCAGTTACAGGGAAACTGGAGTATCCGAGTTACAGGGGAAACAAGAGTATCCGAGTTACAGCGAAACCGTAGTGCCCGAGTTCCAGGGAAACCGGAATATCTCAGTTACAGGTAAACTGGAGTATCCGAGTTAAAGGGACACCCGAGTATCGCAGTTACAGGGAAACCGGTGTATCTCAGTTACGGGGGGAAACCGGAGTACTCGAGTTACAGGTAAATCTGAATATTCGAGTTACAGGGAAACCCGAATATCTGAGATACAGGGAAACCCGAGTATCTCAGTTACAGGAAAACCCGAGTATCTCAGTTACAGGGAAACCCGAGTATCTCAGTTACAGGGAAACCCGACTATCCGAGTGACAGTGAAACCCGAGTATCCGAGTTATAGGGAAACCCGTGTATGCTAGTTACAGGGAAGCCCGAGTATCCGAGTTACAGGGAAACACGTGTATCTCAGTTACAGGGAAACGGAGTATCTCAGTTACAGGGAAACGCGGAGTATCCCAGTTATACGGAAACCCAGGTATCTGAGTTGCAGGGAAACCAGAGTATCCGAGTTACAGGGAAACGGTGTATCTCATTTACAGGGGAAACTGGCGTATCCGAAGTTACAGGGAAACCCGCGTATCCCAGATACAGGGAAACCGGTGTATCTCGGTTAATGGGAAACCGGAGTACCCAAGTTACTAGGAAACCGGAGCATCTCAGTTACAGGGAGACCCAAGTATCTGAGTTACAGGGCAACCGGTGTATCTCAGTTACAGGGAAACTAGAGTATCTCAGTTATAGAAAAACCCGAGTATCCGTGTAACAGGGAAACCCAGGTATCTCAGTTACAGGGAAACCCGAGTATCCGAGTTACAGTGAAACACGAGTATGCGAGTTACAGGGAAACCCGAGTATCTGATTTACAGCGAAACCGTAGTACCCGAGTTACAGGGAAACCGGAATATCTCAGTTACAGGCACAATGGAGTATCCAAGTTAAAGGGACACCCGAGTATCGCAGTTACAGGGAAACTGGTGTATCTCAGTTACAGGGAAACCGGAGTACTCGAGTTACAGGTAAATCTGAATATTCGAGTTACAGAGAAACCCGAATATCCGAGTTAGAGTGAAACCCGAGTAAACGAGATCTAGGGAAACCCGTGTATGCTAGTTACAGGGAAACCCGAGTATCCGAGTTACAGGGAAACTGGTGTATATCAGTTACAGGGAAACCAGTGTATCCGACTTACAGGGAAACCCGTGTATCTCAGTTACAGGGAAACCGGAGTATCCGAGTTACAGGGAAACCGGAGTCTCCGAGTTACAGGGAAACCGGTGTATCTAAGTTACAGGGAAACTGGAGTACCCGAGTTACAGGGAAACCGGAATATCTCAGTTACAGGGAAACCCGAGTATCCGAGTTACAGAGAAACCGGTGTATCTCAGTTACAGGGAAACCCGAGTATCCGAGTTACAGGGAAACCCGAGTATCTCAGTTACAGGGAAACCCGAGTATCTCAGTTTCAGGGAAACCCGACTATCCGAGTGACAGCGAAACCTGACTATCCGAGTTATAGGGAAACCCGTGTATGCTAGTTACAGGGAAACCCGAGTATCCGAGTTACAGGGAAACCGGTGTACCTCAGTTACAGGGTAACCAGTGTATCTCAGTTACAGGGAAACCCGAATATCTAAGTTAAAGGGACACCCGAGTATTGCAGTTACAGGGAAACCGGTGTATCTCAGTTACAGGGAAACCGGAGTACTCGAGTTACAGGTAAATCTGAATATTCGAGTTACAGGGAAACCCGAATATCTGAGTTACAGGGAAACCCGAGTAGCTGAGTTACAGGAAACCCGTGTATCCGAGTTACAGGGAATCCTGTGTACCTCTGTTACAGGGAAACCGGTGTATCCGACTTACAGGGAAACCCGTGTATCTCAGTTACACGGAAACCGGTGTATCCGAGTTACAGGGAAACCAGAGTATCTCAGTTACAGGGAAACCGGTGTATCTCACTTAAAGGGAAACCAGAGTATCTCAGTTACACGGAAACCCGAGGATCCGTGTTACAGGGAAACCCGAGTATCCCAGTTACAGGGAAACCTGAGTATCTCAGTTACAGGGAAACCGCTCTATCTCAGTTACAGGGAAACCCGAGTATCCGAGTTACAGGGAAACCGGTGTACCACAGTTACAGGCAAACCGGAGTATCTCAAGTACAGGGAAACCCGAGTATCCTAGTTACAGGGAAACCCGAGTATCTCAGTTACAGGGAAACCGGTGTATCTCAGTTACAGGGAAATTGGAGTATCCGAGTTACAGGGAAACTGGGGTATCTCAGTTACAGGGAAACCCGAGTATCCGAGTTACAGGGAAACCAGTGTATCTCAGTTACAGGGAAACCGGACATTCTCAGTTACAGGGAAACCGGACATTCTCAGTTACAGGGAAACACGAGAATTCTAGTTACAGGGAAACCCGAGTATCTCAGTTACAGGGAAAGCGGTGTATCTCAGTTACAGGGAAACTGGAGCATCCGAATTACTGGGAAACTGGAGTATCTCTGTTACAGGGAAACCAGAGTATCCGAGTTACAGGGAAACCCGAGTATCTGAGTTACGGGGAACCGGAGTATCTCAGTTACAGGGAAACCCGAGTATCCCAGTTACAGGGAAACCCGTGTATCTGAGTTGCAGGGAAACCAGAGTATCCGACTTACAGGGAAACCGGTGTATCTCAGTTACAGGGAAACTGGAGTATCCCAGTTACAGGGAAACCCCGCGTATCTCAGATACAGGGAAACCGGTGTATCTCGGTTGATGGGAAACCGGAGTACCCGAGTTACAAGGAAACCGGAGCATCTCAGTTACAGGGAAACCCGAGTATCCGAGTTACAGGGAAACTGGTGTATCTCAGTTACAGGGAAACTACAGTATCTGAGTTATAGGAAAACCCGAGTATCCGAGTAACAGGGAAACCCAAGTATCTCAGTTACAGGGAAACCCGAGTATCCAAGTTACAGTGAAACAGGAGTATCTCAGTTACAGGGAAACCGGAGTATCTGAGTTACAGGGAAACCGGAGTATCCGAGTTACAGGGAACCCGAGTATCCGAGTTACAGGGAACCCGAGTATCCGAGTTACAGGGAAACACGATTATGCGAGTTACAGGGAAACCCAAGTATCTGATTTACAGCGAAACCGGAGTACCCGAGTTACAGGGAAACCGGAATATCTCAGTTACAGGCAAACTGGAGTATCCGAGTGACAAGGAAACCCGAGTACCGCAGTTACAGGGACACCAGAGTATCTCAGGTACAGGGAAATCCGAGGATCCCTGTTACAGGAAAACCGGTGTATCTCAGTTACAGGGAAACTGAGTATCCAAGTTACAGGGAAACTCCTGTATCGAGTTACAGGGAAACCCACGTATCTCAATTAAAGGGAAACCAGTCTGCACTCCGTTACAGGTAAACCGGAGTACCCGAGTTACAGGGAAACCGGAATATCCGAGTTACAATGAAACCCGAATATCTGAGTTACAGGTTAATCAGTGTATCTCAGTTGCAGGGAAACCCGAGTATCTAAGTTACAGGGAAACCGGAGTATCCCAGTTACAGGGAAACCCGGTTATCTGAGTTGCAGGGAAACTAGAGTATCCGAGTTACAGTGAAACACGAGTATCTCAGTTACAGGGAAACCGGAGTATGTCAGTTACAGGGAAACCGGAGTATCCGAGTTACAGGGAAACCCGACTATCCGAGTTACAGGGAAACACGAGTATCCGAGTTACAGGGAAACACCAGTATGCGAGTTACAGGGAAACCCAGGTATCTGATTTGCAGGGAAACCGGTGTACCTCAGTTACAGGGAAACCCAAGTATCTCAGTTACAGGGAAACCCAAGTATCTATCTCAGTTACAGGGAAACCCGAGTATCCGAGTTACAGTGAAACACAAGTATCTCCGTGACAGGGAAACCGGAGATTCCGAGTTACAGGGAAACCGGTGTATCTCAGTTACAGGGAAACCGGAGAACTCGAGTTACAGGTAAATCTGAATATTCGAGTTACAGGGAAACCCGAGTATCCGAGTTACAGGGAAACCCGAGTATCTCAGTTACAGGGAAACCCGAGTATCCGAGTTACAGGGAAACCGGAGTATCTCAGTTCCAGGGAAACCCGAGTATCCGAGTTACAGGGAAACCGGAGTATCTCAGTTCCAGGGAAACCGGAGTATGTCAGTTACAGGGAAACCCGAGTATCCGAGTTACAGGGAAACCCGAGTATCCGAGTTACAGGGAAGCACAAGTATCTGAGTTGCAGGGAAACCCAAGTATCTCAGTTACAGGGAAACCCGAGTTTATAAGTTACAGGGAAACGGTTTATATCAGTTACACGGAAACCGGAGTATCCGAGTTACAGGGAAACCGGAATATCTCAGTTACAGGGAAACCCGAGTATCCGAGTTACAGGAAACCCGAGTATCCGAGTTACAGGGAAACATGAGTATCTCAGGTACAGGGAAATCCGAGTATCCCTGTTACAGGCAAACAAGTGTATCTCAGTTACAGGGAAACTGAGTATCCGAGTTTCAGGGAAACCCGGTTATCTGAGTTGCAGGGAAGCCAGAGTATCCGAGTTACAGGGAAACCGGTGTATCTCAGTTACAGGGAAACCCGAGTATCTAAGTTACAGGGAAACCCGGTTATCTGAGTTGCAGGGAAACCAGAGTATCCGAGTTACAGGGAAACCGGTGTATCTCAGTTACAGGGAAACTGGAGTATCCGAGTTACAGGGAAACCCGCGTATCTCAGATACAGGGAAACCGGTGTATCTCGGTTAATGTGAAACCGGAGTACCCGAGTTACAAAGAAACCGGAGTATCTCAGTTACAGGGAAACCCGAGTATCCGAGTTACAGTGAAACATGAGTATCTCAGTTACAGGGAAACCGGAGTATCTCAGTTACAGGGAAACCGGAATATCCGAGTTACAGGGAAACCCGAGTATCCGAGTTACAGGGAAACACGAGTATGCGAGTTACAGGGAAACCGAAGTGTCTGATTTACAGGGAAACCGGTGTACCTCAGTTTCAGGGAAACCCAAGTATCTCATTTACAGGGAAAACCCAAGTATCTCAGTTACAGGGAAACCGGAGTATCTCAGTTACAGGGAAACCCGAGTATCCGAGTTACAGTGAAACAAGAGTATCTCAGTTACAGGGAAACCGGAGTATCTTAGTTACAGGGAAACCGGAGTATCCGAGTTACAGGGAAACCCGAGTATCTGAGTAACAGGGAAACACGAGTATGCGAGTTACAGGGAAATCCAAGTATCTGATTTACAGGGAAACCGGTGTACCTCAGTTACAGGGAAACCCAAGTATCTCAGTTACAGGGAAACCCGAGTATCTCAGTTACAGGAAAACCGGTGTATATCAGTTACAGGGAAACCAGAGTATCCGACTTACACGAAATACCGAGTACCTCAGTTACAGGGAAACTGGAGTATCCGAGTTACAGGGAAACAAGAGTATCCGAGTTACAGCGAAACCGTAGTGCCCGAGTTCCAGGGAAACCGGAATATCTCAGTTACAGGTAAACTGGAGTATCCGAGTTAAAGGGACACCCGAGTATCGCAGTTACAGGGAAACCGGTGTATCTCAGTTACGGGGAAACCGGAGTACTCGAGTTACAGGTAAATCTGAATATTCGAGTTACAGGGAAACCCGAATATCTGAGATACAGGGAAACCCGAGTATCTGAGTTACAGGAAACCCGTGTATCCGAGTTACAGGGAACCCTGTGTACCTCTGTTACAGGGAAACCGGTGTTTCCGACTTACAGGGAAACCCGTGTATCTCAGTTACACGGAAACCGGTGTATCCGAGTTACAGGGAAACCAGAGTATCTCAGTTACAGGGAAACCGGTGTATCTCACTTAAAGGGAAACCAGAGAATCTCAGTTACAGGGAAACCCGATTATCTGAGTTACAGGGAAACCCGTGTATCCGAGTTACAGGGAAACCCGAGGATCCATGTTACAGGGAAACCCGAGTATCCCAGTTACAGGAAAACCGGAGTATCCCAGTTACAGGGAAACCTGAGTATCTCAGTTACAGGCAAACCGGAGTATCTCAAGTACAGGGAAACCCGAGTATCCTAGTTACAGGGAAACCCGAGTATCTCAGTTACAGGGAAACCGGTGTATCTCAGTTACAGGGAAACTGGAGTATCCGAGTTACAGGGAAACTGGGGTATCTCAGTTACAGGGAAACCCGAGTATCCGAGTTACAGGGAAACCAGTGTATCTCAGTTACAGGGAAACCGGACATTCTCAGTTACAGGGAAACACGAGAATTCTAGTTACAGGGAAACCCGAGTATCTCAGTTACAGGGAAACCGGTGTATCTCAGTTACAGGGAAACTGGAGCATCCGAATTACTGGGAAACCGGAGTATCTCAGTTACAGGGAAACCAGAGTATCCAAGTTACAGGGAAACCCGAGTATCCGAGTTACGGGGGAACCGGAGTATCTCAGTTACAGGGAAACCCGAGTATCCGAGTGACAGGGAAACCGGAGTATCTGAGTTAAAGGAAACTGGAGTATCTCAGTTACAGGGAAACCGGTGTATCCGAATTACAGGGAAACCAGAGTATCCGAGTTACAGGGAAACCGGTGTATCTCAGTTACAGGGAAACTGGACTACCCGAGTTACAGGGAAGCCGTAATATCTCAGTTACAGCGAAACCCGACTATCCGAGTTACAGAGAAACCGGTGTATCTGAGTTGCAGGGAAACCCGAGTATCCGAGTTACAGGGAAACCCGAGTATCTCAGTTTCAGGCAAACCAGAGTATCTCAGTTACAGGGAAACTCGAGTATCTCAGTTACAGGAAAACCCGAGTATCTCAGTTACAGGGAAACCCGAGTATCTCAGTTACAGGGAAACCCGAGTATCCGAGTTACCGTGAAACCCGAGTATCCGAGTTATAGGGAAACCCGTGTATGCTAGTTACAGGGAAACCCGAGTATCCGAGTTACAGGGAAACCGGTGTACCTCAGTTACAGGGTAACCAGTGTATCTCAGTTACAGGGAAACCCGAGTATCTAAGTTACAGGGAAACACATGTATCTCAGTTACAGGGAAACCGGAGTATCTCAGTTACAGGGAAACCGGAGTATCCCAGTTACAGGGAAACCCGGGTATCTGAGTTGCAGGGAAACCAGAGTATCCGAGTTACAGGGAAACCGGTGTATCTCAGTTACAGGGAAACTGGAATATCCGAGTTACAGGGAAACCCGAGTATCCGAGTTACGGGGGAACTGGAGTATCTCAGTTACAGGGAAACCCGAGTATCCGAGTGACAGGGAAACCGGAGTATCTGAGTTACAGGAAACCCGTGTATCCGAGTTACAGGGAATCCTGTGTACCTCTGTTACAGGGAAACCGGTGTATCCGACTTACAGGGAAACCCGTGTATCTCAGTTACACGGAAACCTGTGTATCCGAGTTACAGGGAAACCAGAGTATCTCAGTTACAGGGAAACCGGTGTATCTCACTTAAAGGGAAACCAGAGAATCTCAGTTACAGGGAAACCCGATTATCTGAGTTACAGGGAAACCCGTGTATCCGAGTTACAGGGAAACCCGAGGATCCATGTTACAGGGAAACCCGAGTATCCCAGTTACAGGGAAACCGGAGATTCCGAGTTACAGGGAAACCGGTGTATCTCAGTTACAGGGAAACCGGAGAACTCGAGTTACAGGTAAATCTGAATATTCGAGTTACAGGGAAACCCGAGTATCCGAGTTACAAGGAAACCCGAGTATCTCAGTTACAGGGAAACCCGAGTATCCGAGTTACAGGGAAACCGGAGTATCTCAGTTCCAGGGAAACCGGAGTATGTCAGTTACAGGGAAACCCGAGTATCCGAGTTACAGGGAAACCCGAGTATCCGAGTTACAGGGAAGCACAAGTATCTGAGTTGCAGGGAAACCCAAGTATCTCAGTTACAGGGAAACCCGAGTTTATAAGTTACAGGGAAACGGTTTATATCAGTTACACGGAAACCGGAGTATCCGAGTTACAGGGAAACCGGAATATCTCAGTTACAGGGAAACCCGAGTATCCGAGTTACAGGAAACCCGAGTATCCGAGTTACAGGGAAACATGAGTATCTCAGGTACAGGGAAATCCGAGTATCCCTGTTACAGGCAAACAAGTGTATCTCAGTTACAGGGAAACTGAGTATCCGAGTTTCAGGGAAACCCGGTTATCTGAGTTGCAGGGAAACCAGAGTATCCGAGTTACAGGGAAACCGGTGTATCTCAGTTACAGGGAAACCCGAGTATCTAAGTTACAGGGAAACCAGAGTATCCCAGTTACAGGGAAACCCGGTTATCTGAGTTGCAGGGAAACCAGAGTATCCGAGTTACAGGGAAACCGGTGTATCTCAGTTACAGGGAAACTGGAGTATCCGAGTTACAGGGAAACCCGCGTATCTCAGATACAGGGAAACCGGTGTATCTCGGTTAATGTGAAACCGGAGTACCCGAGTTACAAAGAAACCGGAGTATCTCAGTTACAGGGAAACCCGAGTATCCGAGTTACAGTGAAACATGAGTATCTCAGTTACAGGGAAACCGGAGTATCTCAGTTACAGGGAAACCGGAATATCCGAGTTACAGGGAAACCCGAGTATCCGAGTTACAGGGAAACACGAGTATGCGAGTTACAGGGAAACCCAAGTATCTGATTTACAGGGAAAATGGTGTACCTCAGTTTCAGGGAAACCCAAGTATCTCATTTACAGGGAAAACCCAAGTATCTCAGTTACAGGGAAACCGGAGTATCTCAGTTACAGGGAAACCCGAGTATCCGAGTTACAGTGAAACAAGAGTATCTCAGTTACAGGGAAACCGGAGTATCTTAGTTACAGGGAAACCGGAGTATCCGAGTTACAGGGAAACCCGAGTATCTGAGTAACAGGGAAACACGAGTATGCGAGTTACAGGGAAACCCAAGTATCTGATTTACAGGGAAACCGGTGTACCTCAGTTACAGGGAAACCCAAGTATCTCAGTTACAGGGAAACCCGAGTATCTCAGTTACAGGAAAACCGGTGTATATCAGTTACAGGGAAACCGGAGTATCCGACTTACACGAAATACCGAGTACCTCAGTTACAGGGAAACTGGAGTATCCGAGTTACAGGGAAACAAGAGTATCCGAGTTACAGCGAAACCGTAGTGCCCGAGTTCCAGGGAAACCGGAATATCTCAGTTACAGGTAAACTGGAGTATCCGAGTTAAACGGACACCCGAGTATCGCAGTTACAGGGAAACCGGTGTATCTCAGTTACGGGGAAACCGGAGTACTCGAGTTACAGGTAAATCTGAATATTCGAGTTACAGGGAAACCCGAATATCTGAGATACAGGGAAACCCGAGTATCTGAGTTACAGGAAACCCGTGTATCCGAGTTACAGGGAACCCTGTGTACCTCTGTTACAGGGAAACCGGTGTATCCGACTTACAGGGAAACCCGTGTATCTCAGTTACACGGAAACCGGTGTATCCGAGTTACAGGGAAACCAGAGTATCTCAGTTACAGGGAAACCGGTGTATCTCACTTAAAGGGAAACCAGAGAATCTCAGTTACAGGGAAACCCGATTATCTGAGTTACAGGGAAACCCGTGTATCCGAGTTACAGGGAAACCCGAGGATCCATGTTACAGGGAAACCCGAGTATCCCAGTTACAGGAAAACCGGAGTATCCCAGTTACAGGGAAACCTGAGTATCTCAGTTACAGGCAAACCGGAGTATCTCAAGTACAGGGAAACCCGAGTATCCTAGTTACAGGGAAACCCGAGTATCTCAGTTACAGGGAAACCGGTGTATCTCAGTTACAGGGAAACTGGAGTATCCGAGTTACAGGGAAACTGGGGTATCTCAGTTACAGGGAAACCCGAGTATCCGAGTTACAGGGAAACCAGTGTATCTCAGTTACAGGGAAACGGACATTCTCAGTTACAGGGAAACACGAGAATTCTAGTTACAGGGAAACCCGAGTATCTCAGTTACAGGGAAACCGGTGTATCTCAGTTACAGGGAAACTGGAGCATCCGAATTATTGGGAAACCGGAGTATCTCAGTTACAGGGAAACCGGAGTATCAAAGTTACAGGGAAACCCGAGTATCCGAGTTACGGGGGAACCGGAGTATCTCAGTTACAGGGAAACCCGAGTATCCGAGTGACAGGGAAACTGGAGTATCCGAGTTAAAGGAAACTGGAGTATCTCAGTTACAGGGAAACCGGTGTATCCGAATTACAGGGAAACCAGAGTATCCGAGTTACAGGGAAACCGGTGTATCTCAGTTACAGGGAAACTGGACTACCCGAGTTACAGGGAAGCCGTAATATCTCAGTTACAGCGAAACCCGACTATCCGAGTTACAGAGAAACCGGTGTATCTGAGTTGCAGGGAAACCCGAGTATCCGAGTTACAGGGAAACCCGAGTATCTCAGTTTCAGGCAAACCAGAGTATCTCAGTTACAGGGAAACTCGAGTATCTCAGTTACAGGAAAACCCGAGTATCTCAGTTACAGGGAAACCCGAGTATCTCAGTTACAGGGAAACCCGAGTATCCGAGTTACCGTGAAACCCGAGTATCCGAGTTATAGGGAAACCCGTGTATGCTAGTTACAGGGAAACCCGAGTATCCGAGTTACAGGGAAACCGGTGTACCTCAGTTACAGGGTAACCAGTGTATCTCAGTTACAGGGAAACCCGAGTATCTAAGTTACAGGGAAACACATGTATCTCAGTTACAGGGAAACCGGAGTATCTCAGTTACAGGGAAACCGGAGTATCCCAGTTACAGGGAAACCCGGGTATCTGAGTTGCAGGGAAACCAGAGTATCCGAGTTACAGGGAAACCGGTGTATCTCAGTTACAGGGAAACTGGAGTATCCCAGTTACAGGGAAACCCGCGTATCTCAGATACAGGGAAACCGGTGTATTTCGGTTAATGGGAAACCGGAGTACCCGAATTACAAGGAAACCGGAGCATCTCAGTTACAGGGAAACCCGAGTATCCGAGTTACAGGGAAACTGGAGCATCTGAATTACTGGGAAACCGGAGTATCTAAGTTACAGGGAAATCAGAGTATCCGAGTTACAGGGAAAGCCGAGTATCCGAGTTACGGGGGAACTGGAGTATCTCAGTTACAGGGAAACCCGAGTATCCGAGTGACAGGGAAACCGGAGTATCCGAGTTAAAGGAAACTGGAGTATCTCAGTTACAGGGAAACCGGTGTATCCGAATTACAGGGAAACCCGAGTATCTGAGTTACAGGGAAACCCGAGTATCTCAGTTTCAGGGAAACCAGAGTATCTCAGTTACAGGGAAACCCGAGTATCTCAGTTACAGGAAAACCCGAGTATCTCAGTTACAGGGAAACCCGAGTGTCTCAGTTACAGGGAAACCCGAGTATCCGAGTTACCGTGAAACCCGAGTATCTCAGTTACAGGGAAACCGGAGTATCTGAGTTACAGGGAAACCGGAGTATCCGAGTTACAGGGAACCCGAGTATCCGAGTTACAGGGAACCCGAGTATCTGAGTTACAGGGAAACACGAGTATGCGAGTTACAGGGAAACCCAAGTATCTGATTTACAGCGAAACCGGAGTACCTGAGTTACAGGGAAACCCGAGTATCGCAGTTACAGGGACACCAGAGTATCTCAGGTAGAGGGAAATCCGAGTATCCCTGTTACAGGAAAACCGGTGTATCTCAGTTACAGGGAAACTGAGTATCCAAATTACAGGGAAACTCCTGTATCGAGTTAAAGGGAAACCCACGTATCTCAATTAAAAGGAAACCAGTGTGCACTCCGTTACAAGGAAACCGGAGTACCCGAGTTACGGGGAAACCGAAATATCCGAGTTACAATGAAACCCGAATATCTGAGTTACAGGTTAACCAGTGTATCTCAGTTACAGGGAAACCCGAGTATCTAAGTTACAGGGAAATCGGAGTATCTCAGGTACAGGGAAACCGGAGTATCCGAGTTACAGGGAAACCCGAGTATCCGAGTAACAGGGAAATACGAGTATGCGAGTTACAGGGAAACCCAAGTATCTCAGTTACAGGGAAACCGGAGTATCTCAGTTACAGGAAAACCGGTGTATATCAGTTACAGGGAAACCGGAGTATCCGACTTACATGAAATACCGAGTACCTCAGTTACAAGGAAACTGGAGTATCCGAGTTACAGGGAAACCAGAGTATCCGAGTTACAGGTAAACCGGTGTATCTCAGTTACAGGGAAACCGGAGTACTCGAGTTACAGGTAAATCTGAATATTCGAGTTACAGGGAAACCCGAGTATCCGAGTTACAGGGAAACCCGAGTATCTCAGTTACAGGGAAACCCGAGTATCCGAGTTACAGGGAAACCGGAGTATCTCAGTTCCAGGGAACCCGGAGTATGTCAGTTACAGGGAAACCCGACTATCCGAGTTACAGGGAAACCCGAGTATCTGAGTTGCAGGGAAACACAAGTATCTGAGTTGCAGGGAAACCCAAGTATCTCAGTTACAGGGAAACCCGAGTTTATACGTTATAGGGAAACGGTTTATATCAGTTACAGGGAAACCGGAGTATCCGAGTTACAGGGAAACCAGAATATCTCAGTTACAGGGAAACCCGAGTATCCGAGTTACAGGAAACCCGAGTATCCGAGTTACAGGGAAACTCCTGTATCGAGTTACAGGGAAACCCACGTATCTCAATTAAAGGGAAACCAGTGTGCACTCCGTTACAGGGAAACCGGAGTACCCGAGTTACAGGGAAACCGGAATATCCGAGTTACAATGAAACCCGAATATCTGAGTTACTGGTTAACCAGTGTATCTCAGTTACAGGGAAACCCGAGTATCTAAGTTACACGGAAACCGGAGTATCCCAGTTACAGGGATACCCGGTTATCTGAGTTGCAGGGAAACCAGAGTATCCGAGTTACAGGGAAACCGGTGTATCTCACTTACAGGGAAACTGGAGTATCCGAGTTATAGGCAAACCCGCGTATCTCAGATACAGGGAAACCGGTGTATCTCGGTAAATGTGAAACCGGAGTACCCGAGTTACAAAGATACCGGAGTATCTCAGTTACAGGGAAACCCGAGTATCCGAGTTACAGTGAAACACGAGTATCTCAGTTACAGGGAAACCGGAGTATCTCAGTTACAGGGAAACCGGAATATCCGAGTTACAGGGAAACCCGAGTATCCGAGTTACAGGGAAACACGAGTATGCAAGTTACAGGGAAACCCAAGTATCTGATTTACAGGGAAACCGGTGTACCTCAGTTACAGGGAAAACCAAGTATCTCAGTTACAGGGAAACCCAAGTATCTCAGTTACAGGGAAACCGGAGTATCTCAGTTACAGGGAAACCGGAGTATCCGAGTTACAGGGAAACCGGAGTATCCGAGTTACAGGGAAACACGAGTATCCGAGTTACAGGGAAACACGAGTATGCGAGTTACAGGGAAACCCAAGTATCTGATTTACAGGGAAACCGGTGTACCTCAGTTACAGGGAAACCCAAGTATCTCAGTTACAGGGAAACCCGAGTATCTCAGTTACAGGTAAACCGGTGTATCTCAGTTACAGGGAAACCGGAGTACTCGAGTTACAGGTAAATCTGAATATTCGAGTTACAGGGAAACCCGAGTATCCGAGTTACAGGGAAACCGGAGTATCTCAGTTACAGGGAAACCCAAGTATCCGAGTTACAGGGAAACCGGAGTATCTCAGTTCCAGGGAAACCGGAGTATGTCAGTTACAGGGAAACCCGAGTATCCGAGTTACAGGGAAACCCGAGTATCCGAGTTACAGGGAAACACAAGTATCTGAGTTGCAGGGAAACCCAGGTATCTCAGTTACAGGGAAACCCGAGTTTATAAGTTACAGGGAAACGGTTTATATCAGTTACACGGAAACCGGAGTATCCGAGTTACAGGGAAACCGGAATATCTCAGTTACAGGGAAACCCGAGTATCCGAGTTACAGGAAACCCGAATATCCGAGTTACAGGGAAACCCGAGTATCTCAGTTACAGGAAACCCGAGTATCTGAGTTACAGCGAAACCGGAGTATCTCAGCTACAGGGAAGCCCGAGTATCCGAGTTACTGGAAACCCGAGTATCCGAGTTACAGGGAAACCGGCGTATCCGAGTTACAGGGAAACCGGAGTATCCGAGTTCAAGGGAATTCCGAGAATACGAGTTACAAGGAAACCCGAGTATCTCAGTTACAGGGAATTCCGATTAATCGAGTTACAGGGAAACCCGAGTACCTCAGTTACAGGAAACCCGTGTATCTGAGTTACAGGGAAATCGGAGTATCCAAGTTCTAGGGAAACCCGAGAATCCGAGTTACAAGGAAACCCGAGTATCTCATTTACAGGGAAACTATTATATCTCAGTTATACAGAAACCCGACTATCCGAGTTACAGGGAAACAGGAGTATCCGAGTTACAGGGAAACCGGTGTACCTCAGTTACAGGGAAACCCAAGTATCTCAGTTACAGGGAAACCCAAGTATCTCAGTTACAGGGAAACCGGAGTATCTCAGTTACAGGGAAACCGGAGTATCTGAGTTACAGGGAAACCCGAGTATCCGAGTTACAGGGAAACACGAGTATGCGAGTTACAGGGAAACCCAAGTACCTGATTTACAGGGAAACCGGTGTACCTCAGTTACAGGGAAACCCAAGTATCTCAGTTACAGGGAAACCCGAGTATCTCAGTTACAGGTAAACCGGTGTATCTCAGTTACAGGGAAACCGGAGTACTCGAGTTACAGGTAAATCTGAATATTCGAGTTACAGGGAAACCCGAGTATCCGAGTTACAGGGAAACCCGAGTATCTCAGTTACAGGGAAACCCGAGTATCCGAGTTACAGGGAAACCGGAGTATCTCAGTTCCAGGGAAACCAGAGTATGTCAGTTACAGGGAAACCCGAGTATCCGAGTTACAGGGAAACCCGAGTATCCGAGTTACAGGGAAACACAAGTATCTGAGTTGCTGGGAAACCCAGGTATCTCAGTTACAGGGAAACCCGAGTTTATAAGTTACAGGGAAACGGTTTATATCAGTTACACGGAAACCGGAGTATCCGAATTACAGGGAAACCGGAATATCTCAGTTATAGGGAAACCCGAGTATCCGAGTTACAGGAAACCCGAATATCCGAGTTACAGGGAAACCCGAGTATCTCAGTTACAGGAAACCCGAGTATCCGAGTTACAGCGAAACCGGAGTATCTCAGCTACAGGGAAACCAGAGTATCCGAGTTACAGGGAAACCAGAATGTCTCAGTTACAGGGAAACCCGAGTATCCGAGTTACTGGAAACCCGAGTATCCGAGTTACAGGGAAACCGGCGTATCCGAGTCACAGGGAAACCGGAGTATCCGAGTTCAAGGGAATTCCGAGAATACGAGTTACAAGGAAACCCGAGTATCTCAGTTACAGGGAATTCCGATTAATCGAGTTACAGGGAAACCCGAGTACCTCAGTTACAGGAAACCCGTGTATCTGAGTTACAGGGAAATCGGAGTATCCAAGTTCTAGGGAAACCCGAGAATCCGAGTTACAAGGAAACCCGAGTATCTCATTTACAGGGAAACCATTATATCTCAGTTATACAGAAACCCGACTATCCGAGTTACAGGGAAACAGGAGTATCCGAGTTACAGGGAAACCCGAATATCTCAGTTACAGGGAAACCAGAGTATCTCAGTTACAGGGAAACCCGAGTATCCGAGTTACAGGGAAACCAGTGTATCTCAGTTACAGGGAAACCGGACATTCTCAGTTACAGGGAAACACGAGAATTCTAGTTACAGGGAAACCCGAGTATCTCAGTTACAGGGAAACCGGTGTATCTCAGTTACAGGGAAACTGGAGCATCCGAATTATTGGGAAACCGGAGTATCTCAGTTACAGGGAAACCGGAGTATCAAAGTTACAGGGAAACCCGAGTATCCGAGTTACGGGGGAACCGGAGTATCTCAGTTACAGGGAAACCCGAGTATCCGAGTGACAGGGAAACTGGAGTATCCGAGTTAAAGGAAACTGGAGTATCTCAGTTACAGGGAAACCGGTGTATCCGAATTACAGGGAAACTAGAGTATCCGAGTTACAGGGAAACCGGTGTATCTCAGTTACAGGGAAACTGGACTACCCGAGTTACAGGGAAGCCGTAATATCTCAGTTACAGCGAAACCCGACTATCCGAGTTACAGAGAAACCGGTGTATCTGAGTTGCAGGGAAACCCGAGTATCCGAGTTACAGGGAAACCCGAGTATCTCAGTTTCAGGCAAACCAGAGTATCTCAGTTACAGGGAAACTCGAGTATCTCAGTTACAGGAAAACCCGAGTATCTCAGTTACAGGGAAACCCGAGTATTTCAGTTACAGGGAAACCCGAGTATCCGAGTTACCGTGAAACCCGAGTATCCGAGTTATAGGGAAACCCGTGTATGCTAGTTACAGGGAAACCCGAGTATCCGAGTTACAGGGAAACCGGTGTACCTCAGTTACAGGGTAACCAGTGTATCTCAGTTACAGGGAAACCCGAGTATCTAAGTTACAGGGAAACACATGTATCTCAGTTACAGGGAAACCGGAGTATCTCAGTTACAGGGAAACCGGAGTATCCCAGTTACAGGGAAACCCGGGTATCTGAGTTGCAGGGAAACCAGAGTATCCGAGTTACAGGGAAACCGGTGTATCTCAGTTACAGGGAAACTGGAGTATCCCAGTTACAGGGAAACCCGCGTATCTCAGATACAGGGAAACCGGTGTATTTCGGTTAATGGGAAACCGGAGTACCCGAATTACAAGGAAACCGGAGCATCTCAGTTACAGGGAAACCCGAGTATCCGAGTTACAGGGAAACTGGAGCATCTGAATTACTGGGAAACCGGAGTATCTAAGTTACAGGGAAATCAGAGTATCCGAGTTACAGGGAAAGCCGAGTATCCGAGTTACGGGGGAACTGGAGTATCTCAGTTACAGGGAAACCCGAGTATCCGAGTGACAGGGAAACCGGAGTATCCGAGTTAAAGGAAACTGGAGTATCTCAGTTACAGGGAAACCGGTGTATCCGAATTACAGGGAAACCCGAGTATCTGAGTTACAGGGAAACCCGAGTATCTCAGTTTCAGGGAAACCAGAGTATCTCAGTTACAGGGAAACCCGAGTATCTCAGTTACAGGAAAACCCGAGTATCTCAGTTACAGGGAAACCCGAGTGTCTCAGTTACAGGGAAACCCGAGTATCCGAGTTACCGTGAAACCCGAGTATCTCAGTTACAGGGAAACCGGAGTATCTGAGTTACAGGGAAACCGGAGTATCCGAGTTACAGGGAACCCGAGTATCCGAGTTACAGGGAACCCGAGTATCTGAGTTACAGGGAAACACGAGTATGCGAGTTACAGGGAAACCCAAGTATCTGATTTACAGCGAAACCGGAGTACCTGAGTTACAGGGAAACCCGAGTATCGCAGTTACAGGGACACCAGAGTATCTCAGGTAGAGGGAAATCCGAGTATCCCTGTTACAGGAAAACCGGTGTATCTCAGTTACAGGGAAACTGAGTATCCAAATTACAGGGAAACTCCTGTATCGAGTTAAAGGGAAACCCACGTATCTCAATTAAAAGGAAACCAGTGTGCACTCCGTTACAGGGAAACCGGAGTACCCGAGTTACGGGGAAACCGAAATATCCGAGTTACAATGAAACCCGAATATCTGAGTTACAGGTTAACCAGTGTATCTCAGTTACAGGGAAACCCGAGTATCTAAGTTACAGGGAAATCGGAGTATCTCAGGTACAGGGAAACCGGAGTATCCGAGTTACAGGGAAACCCGAGTATCCGAGTAACAGGGAAATACGAGTATGCGAGTTACAGGGAAACCCAAGTATCTCAGTTACAGGGAAACCGGAGTATCTCAGTTACAGGAAAACCGGTGTATATCAGTTACAGGGAAACCGGAGTATCCGACTTACATGAAATACCGAGTACCTCAGTTACAAGGAAACTGGAGTATCCGAGTTACAGGGAAACCAGAGTATCCGAGTTACAGGTAAACCGGTGTATCTCAGTTACAGGGAAACCGGAGTACTCGAGTTACAGGTAAATCTGAATATTCGAGTTACAGGGAAACCCGAGTATCCGAGTTACAGGGAAACCCGAGTATCTCAGTTACAGGGAAACCCGAGTATCCGAGTTACAGGGAAACCGGAGTATCTCAGTTCCAGGGAACCCGGAGTATGTCAGTTACAGGGAAACCCGACTATCCGAGTTACAGGGAAACCCGAGTATCTGAGTTGCAGGGAAACACAAGTATCTGAGTTGCAGGGAAACCCAAGTATCTCAGTTACAGGGAAACCCGAGTTTATACGTTATAGGGAAACGGTTTATATCAGTTACACGGAAACCGGAGTATCCGAGTTACAGGGAAACCAGAATATCTCAGTTACAGGGAAACCCGAGTATCCGAGTTACAGGAAACCCGAGTATCCGAGTTACAGGGAAACTCCTGTATCGAGTTACAGGGAAACCCACGTATCTCAATTAAAGGGAAACCAGTGTGCACTCCGTTACAGGGAAACCGGAGTACCCGAGTTACAGGGAAACCGGAATATCCGAGTTACAATGAAACCCGAATATCTGAGTTACTGGTTAACCAGTGTATCTCAGTTACAGGGAAACCCGAGTATCTAAGTTACACGGAAACCGGAGTATCCCAGTTACAGGGATACCCGGTTATCTGAGTTGCAGGGAAACCAGAGTATCCGAGTTACAGGGAAACCGGTGTATCTCACTTACAGGGAAACTGGAGTATCCGAGTTACAGGCAAACCCGCGTATCTCAGATACAGGGAAACCGGTGTATCTCGGTAAATGTGAAACCGGAGTACCCGAGTTACAAAGAAACCGGAGTATCTCAGTTACAGGGAAACCGGAGTATCTCAGTTACAGGGAAACCGGAATATCCGAGTTACAGGGAAACCCGAGTATCCGAGTTACAGGGAAACACGAGTATGCAAGTTACAGGGAAACCCAAGTATCTGATTTACAGGGAAACCGGTGTACCTCAGTTACAGGGAAAACCAAGTATCTCAGTTACAGGGAAACCGGAGTATCTCAGTTACAGGGAAACCGGAGTATCCGAGTTACAGGGAAACCCGAGTATCCGAGTTACAGGGAAACACGAGTATGCGAGTTACAGGGAAACCCAAGTATCCGATTTACAGGGAAACCGGTGTACCTCAGTTACAGGGAAACCCAAGTATCTCAGTTACAGGGAAACCCGAGTATCTCAGTTACAGGTAAACCGGTGTATCTCAGTTACAGGGAAACCGGAGTACTCGAGTTACAGGTAAATCTGAATATTCGAGTTACAGGGAAACCCGAGTATCCGAGTTACAGGGAAACCCGAGTATCTCAGTTACAGGGAAACCCGAGTATCCGAGTTACAGGGAAACCGGAGTATCTCAGTTCCAGGGAAACCGGAGTATGTCAGTTACAGGGAAACCCGAGTATCCGAGTTACAGGGAAACCCGAGTATCCGAGTTACAGGGAAACACAAGTATCTGAGTTGCAGGGAAACCCAGGTATCTCAGTTACAGGGAAACCCGAGTTTATAAGTTACAGGGAAACGGTTTATATCAGTTACACGGAAACCGGAGTATCCGAGTTACAGGGAAACCGGAATATCTCAGTTACAGGGAAACCCGAGTATCCGAGTTACAGGAAACCCGAATATCCGAGTTACAGGGAAACCCGAGTATCTCAGTTACAGGAAACCCGAGTATCTGAGTTACAGCGAAACCGGAGTATCTCAGCTACAGGGAAACCAGAGTATCCGAGTTACAGGGAAACCAGAATGTCTCAGTTACAGGGAAACCCGAGTATCCGAGTTACTGGAAACCCGAGTATCCGAGTTACAGGGAAACCGGCGTATCCGAGTTACAGGGAAACCGGAGTATCCGAGTTCAAGGGAATTCCGAGAATACGAGTTACAAGGAAACCCGAGTATCTCAGTTACAGGGAATTCCGATTAATCGAGTTACAGGGAAACCCGAGTACCTCAGTTACAGGAAACCCGTGTATCTGAGTTACAGGGAAATCGGAGTATCCAAGTTCTAGGGAAACCCGAGAATCCGAGTTACAAGGAAACCCGAGTATCTCATTTACAGGGAAACTATTATATCTCAGTTATACAGAAACCCGACTATCCGAGTTACAGGGAAACAGGAGTATCCGAGTTACAGGGAAACCGGTGTACCTCAGTTACAGGGAAACCCAAGTATCTCAGTTACAGGGAAACCCAAGTATCTCAGTTACAGGGAAACCGGAGTATCTCAGTTACAGGGAAACCGGAGTATCTGAGTTACAGGGAAACCCGAGTATCCGAGTTACAGGGAAACACGAGTATGCGAGTTACAGGGAAACCCAAGTATCTGATTTACAGGGAAACCGGTGTACCTCAGTTACAGGGAAACCCAAGTATCTCAGTTACAGGGAAACCCGAGTATCTCAGTTACAGGTAAACCGGTGTATCTCAGTTACAGGGAAACCGGAGTACTCGAGTTACAGGTAAATCTGAATATTCGAGTTACAGGGAAACCCGAGTATCCGAGTTACAGGGAAACCCGAGTATCTCAGTTACAGGGAAACCCGAGTATCCGAGTTACAGGGAAACCGGAGTATCTCAGTTCCAGGGAAACCGGAGTATGTCAGTTACAGGGAAACCCGAGTATCCGAGTTACAGGGAAACCCGAGTATCCGAGTTACAGGGAAACACAAGTATCTGAGTTGCTGGGAAACCCAGGTATCTCAGTTACAGGGAAACCCGAGTTTATAAGTTACAGGGAAACGGTTTATATCAGTTACACGGAAACCGGAGTATCCGAATTACAGGGAAACTGGAATATCTCAGTTATAGGGAAACCCGAGTATCCGAGTTACAGGAAACCCGAATATCCGAGTTACAGGGAAACCCGAGTATCTCAGTTACAGGAAACCCGAGTATCCGAGTTACAGCGAAACCGGAGTATCTCAGCTACAGGGAAACCAGAGTATCCGAGTTACAGGGAAACCAGAATGTCTCAGTTACAGGGAAACCCGAGTATCCGAGTTACTGGAAACCCGAGTATCCGAGTTACAGGGAAACCGGCGTATCCGAGTCACAGGGAAACCGGAGTATCCGAGTTCAAGGGAATTCCGAGAATACGAGTTACAAGGAAACCCGAGTATCTCAGTTACAGGGAATTCCGATTAATCGAGTTACAGGGAAACCCGAGTACCTCAGTTACAGGAAACCCGTGTATCTGAGTTACAGGGAAATCGGAGTATCCAAGTTCTAGGGAAACCCGAGAATCCGAGTTACAAGGAAACCCGAGTATCTCATTTACAGGGAAACCATTATATCTCAGTTATACAGAAACCCGACTATCCGAGTTACAGGGAAACAGGAGTATCCGAGTTACAGGGAAACCCGAATATCTCAGTTACAGGGAAACCAGAGTATCTCAGTTACAGGGAAACCAGAGTATCCGAGTTACAGGGAAACCAGTGTATCTCCGTTACAGGGAAACCGGCGTACTCAAGTTACAGGGAAACCCGTGTATCCGAGAAACAGGGAAACCTGAGTATCTCAGTTACAGGAAACCCGAGTATCCGATTTACAGGGAAACTGGTGTATCTCAGTTACAGGGAAACCGGCGTACCCGAGTTACAGGGAAACCCGTGTATCCGAGTAACAGGGAAACCTGAGTATCTCAGTTACAGGGAAACCAGAGTATCTCAGTTACAGGAAACCCGAGTATCCGATTTACAGGGAAACTTGCGTATCTCAGTTACAGGTAAACCGGAGTACCCGAGTTGCAGGGAAACCTGTTTATCTCAGTTTCAGGGAAACCGGTGTATCTCAGTAAAAGAGAAACCGGAATATTGGGGTTACAGGGAAACCCTAATATCTGAGTTACAGGGAAACTGGAGTATCCGAGTCACAGGGAAACCCAAGTATCTCAGTTACAGGGAAACCGGAGTATCCGAGTTATAGGGAAACTGGTGTATCTCAGTTACAGGGTAACCGGAGTAACCGAGTCACAGGGAAACCCGCGTATCTCAGTAAAAGGGAAACCGATGTATCTCAGTTACAAGGAAACCGGAGTATCCGACTTACAGGGAAACCCAAGTATCTCAGTTATAGGGAAACCGGAGTATCTCAGTTACAGTGAAACCCGAGTATCCGAGATACAGAGAAACCCGAGTATGCGAGTTACAGGGAAACACAGGTATCTGAGTTACAGGGAAACCCAAATATCTCAGTTACAGGGAAACCCGAGTATCTAAGTTACAGGGAAACCGCTGTCTTTCAGTTTCAGGGAAACCGGAGTATCCGACTTACACGTAAACCCAAGTATCTCAGTTACAGGGAAACCGGTGTATATCAGTTACAGGGAAACCGGAGTATCTGAGTTACAGGGCAACAGGTGTATCTCCGTTACAGCGAAACCAATATACCCGAGTTACAGGGAAACCAGTGTATCGCAGTTACAGGGAAACCGGACTACCTGAGTTACAGGGAAACCCGAGTAGCCGAGTTACAGGGAAACCCGACTATCTCAGTTACAGGGAAACCAGAGTATCTCAGTTACAGGGAAACCAGAGTATCTCAGTAACAGGGAAACCCGAGTATCTGATTTACAGGGAAACCCGTGTATCCGAGTTACAGGGAAACTGGTGTATCTCAGTTACATGGAAACCGGAGTACCCAAGTTACAGGGAAACCCGAATATCCGAGTTACAGGGAAACCCGAGTATCTCAGTTACAGGGAAACCAGAGTATCTCAGTTACAGGGAAACCGGAGTACCCGAGTTACAGGGAAATCCGAGTATCTCAGTTACATGGAAACCCGAGTATCCGAGTTACAGGGAAACTCGAGTATCCGAGTTACAGGGAAGCACAAGTATCCGAGTTACAGGGAAACCCAGGTATCTGAGTTACAGGGAAACCCGAGTATCTCAGTTACAGGGAAACCTGTGTATATCACTTACAGAGAAACCGGAATATCGGGGTTACAGGGAAACCCGAATAACTGAGTTACAGTGAAACTTGAGTATCCGAGTCACAGGGAAACCCAAGCATCTCAGTTACAGGGAAACCGGAGTATCCGAGTTACAGGGAAACTGGTGTATCTCAGTTCCAGGGAAACTGGAGTAACCGAGTCACAGGGAAACTTGCGTATCTCAGTAAAAGGGAAACCGATGTATCTCAGTTACAAGGAAACCGGAGTATCCGATTTACAGGGAAACCCAAGTATCTCAGTTACAGGGAAACCGGAGTATCTCAGTTACAGGAAAACCCGAGTATCCGAGTTACAGGGAAACCCGAGTATGCGAGTTACAGGGAAAAACAAGAATCTGAGTTACAGGGAAACCCAAGTATCTCAGTTAAAGTGAAACCAGAGTATCTCAGTTACAGGAAACCCAAGTATCCGAGTTACAGGGAAACTGGTGTATCTCAGTTACAGGGAATCCGGAGTATCCGAGTTACATGGAATCCCGCGTATCTCAGTCACAGGGAAAGCAGAGTATCTCAGTAACAGGGAAACCCGAGTATCGGAGTTACAGGGAAACCGGTGTATCGCATTTACAGGGAAACCGGAGTATCTCAGTCACAGGGAAACCCGAGTATCCTAGTTACAGGGAAACCCGAGTATCTCAGTTACAGGGAAACCGGTGTATCTCAGTTACAGGGAAACTGAGTATCTGAGTTACAGGGAAGCCCGAGTATCTCAGTTAGAGGGAAACCAGAGTATCTCAGTTAAAGGTAAACCGGAGTTTCCGAGTTTCAGGGAAACCGGAGTACCCGAATTACAGGGAAACCCGAGTATCTCAGGTACAGGGAAACCAGAGTATCTAAGTTACAGGGAAACCCGAGTATCTCAGTTACAGGAAAACCCGAGTATCTCAGTTACAGGGAAACCCGAGTATCCGAGTTACAGTGAAACCCGAGTATACGAGATCTACGGAAACCCGTGTATGCTAGTTACAGGGAAACCCGAGTATCCGAGTTACAGGGAAACTGGTGTATATCAGTTACAGGGAAACCAGTGTATCCGACCTACAGGGAAACCCGTGTATCTCAGTTACAGGGAAACCAGAGTATCCGAGTTACAGGGAAACCAGAGTATCCGAGTTACGGGGAAACCGGAATATCTCAGTTACAGAGAAACCCGAGTATCCGACTTACAGACAAAACGGTGTATCTCAGTTACAGGGAAACCCGAGTATCCGAGTTACAGGGAAACCCGAGTATCTCAGTTACAGGGAAACCCGAGTATCTCAGATTCAGGGAAACCCGACTATCCGAGTGACAGTGAAACCCGAGTATCCGAGTTATAGGGAAACCCGTGTATGCTAGTTACAGGGAAACCCGAGTATCCGAGTTACAGGGAAACCGGTGTTCCTCAGTTACAGGGTAACCAGTGTATCTCAGTTACAGGGAAACCCGAGTATCTAAGTTAAAGGGACACCCAAGTATCGCAGTTACAGGGAAACCGGTGTATCTCAGTTACAGGGAAACCGGAGTATCTCAGTTACAGGGAAATTGGAGTATCCGAGTTACAGGGAAACTGGGGTATCTCAGTTACAGGGAAACACGAGAATTCTAGTTACAGGGAAACCCGAGTATCTCAGTTACAGGGAAAGCGGTGTATCTCAGTTACAGGGAAACTGGAGCATCCGAATTACTGGGAAACCGGAGTATCTCAGTTACAGGGAAACCCGAGTGTCCGAGTGACAGGGAAACCGGAGTATCCGAGTTAAAGGAAACTGGAGTATCTCAGTTACAGGGAAACCGGTGTATCCGAATTACAGGGAAACCAGAGTATCCGAGTTACAGGGAAACCGGTGTATCTCAGTTACAGGGAAACCGGAGTATCCCAGTTACAGGGAAACCCAGGTATCTGAGTTGCAGGGAAACCAGAGTATCCGAGTTACAGGGAAACCGGTGTATCTCAGTTACAGGGAAACTGGAGTATCCCAGTTACAGGGAAACCCACGTATCTCAGATACAGGGAAACCGGTGTATCTCGGTTAATGGGAAACCGGAATGCCCGAGTTACAAGGAAACCAGAGCCTCTCAGTTACAGGGAAACCCGAGTATCCGAGTTACAGGGAAACTGGTGTATCTCGGTTACAGGGAAACTAGAGTATCTCAGTTATAGGAAAACCCGAGTATCCGAGTAACAGGGAAACCCAAGTATCTCAGTTACAGGGAAACCCGAGTATCCGAGTTACAGTGAAACACGAGTATCTCAGTTACAGGGAAACCAGAGTATCTGAGTTACAGGGAAACCGGAGTATCCGAGTTACAGGGAACCCGAGTATCCGAGTTACAGGGAACCCGAGTATCCGAGTTACAGGGAAACACGAGTATGCGAGTTACAGGGAACCCCAAGTATCTGATTTACAGTGAAACCGGAGTACCCGAGTTACAGGGAAACCGGAATATCTCAGTTACAGGAAACTGGAGTATCCGAGTTACAAGGAAACCCGAGTATCGCAGTTACAGGGACACCAGAGTATCTCAGGTACAGGGAAATACGAGTATCCCTGTTACAGGAAAAACGGTGTATCTCAGTTACAGGGAAACTGAGTATCCAAGTTACAGGGAAACTCCTGTATCGAGTTACAGGGAAACCCACGTATCTCAATTAAAGGGAAACCAGTCTGCACTCCGTTACAGGTAAACCGGAGTACCCGAGTTACAGGGAAACCGGAATATCCGAGTTGCAATGAAACCCGAATGTCTGAGTTACTGGTTAACCAGTGTATCTCAGTTACAGGGAAACCCGAGTATCTAAGTTACAGGGAAACTAGAGTATCCCAGTTACAGGGAAACCCGGTTATCTGAGTTGCAGGGAAACCAGAGTATCCGAGTTACAGGGAAACCGGTGTATCTCAGTTACAGGGAAACTGGAGTATCCAAGTTACAGGGAAACCCGCGTATCTCAGATACAGGGAAACCGGTGTATCTCGGTTAATGTGAAACCGGAGTACCCGAGTTACAAAGAAACCGGAGTATCTCAGTTACAGGGAAACCCGAGTATCCAAGTTACAGTGAAACACGAGTATCTCAGTTACAGGGAAACCGGAGTATCTCAGTTACAGGGAAACCGGAGTATCCGAGTTACACGGAAACCCGAGTATCTGAGTAACAGGGAAACACGAGTATGCGAGTTACAGGGAAACCCAAGTATCTGATTTACAGGGAAACCGGTGTACCTCAGTTACAGGGAAACCCAAGTATCTCAGTTACAGGGAAACCCGAGTATCTCAGTTACAGGAAAACCGGTGTATATCAGTTACAGGGAAACCGGAGTACCCGAATTACAGGCAAACCGGAATATCTCAGTTACGGGGACACCCGAATATCCGAGTTAAAGGGACACCCGAGTATCGCAGTTACAGGGAAACCGGTGTATCTCAGTTACAGGGAAACCGGAATATCCGAGTTACAGGGAAACCCGAGTATCCGAGTTACAGGGAAACACGAGTATGCAAGTTACAGTGAAACCCAAGTATCTGATTTACAGGGAAACCGGTGTACCTCAGTTACAGGGAAACCCAAGTATCTCAGTTACAGGGAAACCCAAGTATCTCAGTTACAGGGAAACCGGAGTATCTCAGTTACAGGGAAACCGGAGTATCCGAGTTACAGGGAAACCCGAGTATCCGAGTTACAGGGAAACACGAGTATGCGAGTTACAGGGAAACCCAAGTATCTGATTTACAGGGAAACCGGTGTACCTCAGTTACAGGGAAACCCAAGTATCTCAGTTACAGGGAAACCCGAGTATCTCAGTTACAGGTAAACCGGGATATCTCAGTTACAGGGAAACCGGAGTACTCGAGTTACTGGTAAATCTGAATATTCGAGTTACAGGGAAACCCGAGTATCCGAGTTACAGGGAAACCCGAGTATCTCAGTTACAGGGAAACCCGAGTATCCGAGTTACAGGGAAACCGGAGTATCTCAGTTCCAGGGAAACCGGAGTATGTCAGTTAAAGGGAAACCCGAGTATCCGAGTTACAGGGAAACCCGAGTATCCGAGTTACAGGGAAACACAAGTATCTGAGTTGCAGGGAAACCCAGGTATCTCAGTTACAGGGAAACCTGAGTTTATAAGTTACAGGGAAACGATTTATATCAGTTACACGGAAACCGGAGTATCCGAGTTACAGGGAAACCGGAATATCTCAGTTACAGGGAAACCCGAGTATCCGAGTTACAGGAAACCCGAATATCCGAGTTACAGGGAAACATGAGTATCTCAGTTACAGGGAATTCCGATTATCCGAGTTACGGGGAAACCCGAGTATCTCAGTTACAGGAAACCCGAGTATCCGAGTTACAGCGAAACCGGAGTATCTCAGCTACAGGGAAACCAGAGTATCCGAGTTACAGGGAAACCAGAATGTCTCAGTTACAGGGAAACCCGAGTATCCGAGTTACTGGAAACCCGAGTATCCGAGTTACAGGGAAACCGGCGTATCCGAGTTACAGGGAAACCGGAGTATCCGAGTTCAAGGGAATTCCGAGAATACGAGTTACAAGGAAACCCGAGTATCTCAGTTACAGGGAATTCCGATTAATCGAGTTACAGGGAAACCCGAGTACCTCAGTTACAGGAAACCCGTGTATCTGAGTTACAGGGAAATCGGAGTATCCAAGTTCTAGGGAAACCCGATAATCCGAGTTACAAGGAAACCCGAGTATCTCATTTACAGGGAAACCATTATATCTCAGTTATACAGAAACCCGACTATCCGAGTTACAGGGAAACAGGAGTATCCGAGTTACAGGGAAACCCAAGTATCTCAGTTAAAGTGAAACCAGAGTATCTCAGTTACAGGAAACCCAAGTATCCGAGTTACAGGGAAACTGGTGTATCTCAGTTACAGAGAATCCTGAGTATCCGAGTTACATGGAATCCCGCGTATCTCAGTCACAGGGAAAGCAGAGTATCTCAGTAACAGGGAAACCCGAGTATCGGAGTTACAGGGAAACCGGTGTATCGCATTTACAGGGAAACCGGAGTATCTCAGTCACAGGGAAACCCGAGTATCCTAGTTACAGGGAAACCCGAGTATCTCAGTTACAGGGAAACCGGTGTATCTCAGTTACAGGGAAACTGAGTATCTGAGTTACAGGGAAGCCCGAGTATCTCAGTTAGAGGGAAACCAGAGTATCTCAGTTGAAGGTAAACCGGAGTTTCCGAGTTTCAGGGAAACCGGAGTACCCGAATTACAGGGAAACCCGAGTATCTCAGGTACAGGGAAACCAGAGTATCTCAGTTACAGGGAAACCCGAGTATCTCAGTTACAGGAAAACCCGAGTATCTCAGTTACAGGGAAACCCGAGTATCTCAGTTACAGGGAAACCCGAGTATCCGAGTTACAGTGAAACCCGAGTATACGAGATCTAGGGAAACCCGTGTATGCTAGTTACAGGGAAACCCGAGTATCTGAGTTACAGGGAAACTGGTATATATTAGTTACAGGGAAACCGGTGTATCCGACTTACAGGGAAACCCGTGTATCTCAGTTACAGGGAAACCAGAGTATCCGAGTTATAGGGAAACCGGTGTATCTCAGTTACAGGGAAACCGGAGTATCCGAATTACAGGGAAACCGGAGTATCCGAGTTACAGAGAAACCCGTGTATCTCAGTTATAGGGAAACTGGAGTACCCGAGTTACAGGGAAACCGGAATATCTCAGTTACAGGGAAACCCGAGTATCCGAGTTACAGAGAAACCGGTGTATCTCAGTTACAGGGAAACCCGAGTATCCGAGTTACAGGGAAACCCGAGTATCTCAGTTACAGGGAAACCCGACTATCCGAGTGACAGTGAAACCCGAGTATCCGAGTTATAGGGAATCCCGTGTATGCTAGTTACAGGGAAACCCGAGTATCCGAGTTACAGGGAAACACGTGTATCTCAGTTACAGGGAAACAGGAGTATCTCAGTTACTGGGAAACCGGAGTATCCCAGTTGCACGGAAACCCAGGTATCTGAGTTGCAGGGAAACCAGAGTATCTGAGTTACAGGGAAACCGGTGTATCTCAGTTACAGGGAAACTGGCGTATCCGAGTTACAGGGAAACCCGCGTATCCCAGATACAGGGAAACCGGTGTATCTCGGTTAATTGGAAACCGGAGTACCCGAGTTACAAGGAAACCGGAGCATCTCAGTTACAGGGAGACCCGAGTATCTGAGTTACAGGGAAACCGGTGTATCTCAGTTACAGGGAAACCGGAGTATCCGAGTTACACGGAAACCCGAGTATCTGAGTAACAGGGAAACACGAGTATGCGAGTTACAGGGAAACCCAAGTATCTGATTTACAGGGAAACCGGTGTACCTCAGTTACAGGGAAACCCAAGTATCTCAGTTACAGGGAAACCCGAGTATCTCAGTTACAGGAAAACCGGTGTATATCAGTTACAGGGAAACCGGAGTACCCGAATTACAGGCAAACCGGAATATCTCAGTTACGGGGACACCCGAATATCCGAGTTAAAGGGACACCCGAGTATCGCAGTTACAGGGAAACCGGTGTATCTCAGTTACAGGGAAACCGGAATATCCGAGTTACAGGGAAACCCGAGTATCCGAGTTACAGGGAAACACGAGTATGCAAGTTACAGTGAAACCCAAGTATCTGATTTACAGGGAAACCGGTGTACCTCAGTTACAGGGAAACCCAAGTATCTCAGTTACAGGGAAACCCAAGTATCTCAGTTACAGGGAAACCGGAGTATCTCAGTTACAGGGAAACCGGAGTATCCGAGTTACAGGGAAACCCGAGTATCCGAGTTACAGGGAAACACGAGTATGCGAGTTACAGGGAAACCCAAGTATCTGATTTACAGGGAAACCGGTGTACCTCAGTTACAGGGAAACCCAAGTATCTCAGTTACAGGGAAACCCGAGTATCTCAGTTACAGGTAAACCGGGATATCTCAGTTACAGGGAAACCGGAGTACTCGAGTTACTGGTAAATCTGAATATTCGAGTTACAGGGAAACCCGAGTATCCGAGTTACAGGGAAACCCGAGTATCTCAGTTACAGGGAAACCGGTGTATCTCAGTTACAGGGAAACTGAGTATCTGAGTTACAGGGAAGCCCGAGTATCTCAGTTAGAGGGAAACCAGAGTATCTCAGTTGAAGGTAAACCGGAGTTTCCGAGTTTCAGGGAAACCGGAGTACCCGAATTACAGGGAAACCCGAGTATCTCAGGTACAGGGAAACCAGAGTATCTCAGTTACAGGGAAACCCGAGTATCTCAGTTACAGGAAAACCCGAGTATCTCAGTTACAGGGAAACCCGAGTATCTCAGTTACAGGGAAACCCGAGTATCCGAGTTACAGTGAAACCCGAGTATACGAGATCTAGGGAAACCCGTGTATGCTAGTTACAGGGAAACCCGAGTATCTGAGTTACAGGGAAACTGGTATATATTAGTTACAGGGAAACCGGTGTATCCGACTTACAGGGAAACCCGTGTATCTCAGTTACAGGGAAACCAGAGTATCCGAGTTATAGGGAAACCGGTGTATCTCAGTTACAGGGAAACCGGAGTATCCGAATTACAGGGAAACCGGAGTATCCGAGTTACAGAGAAACCCGTGTATCTCAGTTATAGGGAAACTGGAGTACCCGAGTTACAGGGAAACCGGAATATCTCAGTTACAGGGAAACCCGAGTATCCGAGTTACAGAGAAACCGGTGTATCTCAGTTACAGGGAAACCCGAGTATCCGAGTTACAGGGAAACCCGAGTATCTCAGTTACAGGGAAACCCGACTATCCGAGTGACAGTGAAACCCGAGTATCCGAGTTATAGGGAATCCCGTGTATGCTAGTTACAGGGAAACCCGAGTATCCGAGTTACAGGGAAACACGTGTATCTCAGTTACAGGGAAACAGGAGTATCTCAGTTACTGGGAAACCGGAGTATCCCAGTTGCACGGAAACCCAGGTATCTGAGTTGCAGGGAAACCAGAGTATCTGAGTTACAGGGAAACCGGTGTATCTCAGTTACAGGGAAACTGGCGTATCCGAGTTACAGGGAAACCCGCGTATCCCAGATACAGGGAAACCGGTGTATCTCGGTTAATTGGAAACCGGAGTACCCGAGTTACAAGGAAACCGGAGCATCTCAGTTACAGGGAGACCCGAGTATCTGAGTTACAGGGAAACCGGTGTATCTCAGTTACAGGGAAACCGGAGTATCCGAGTTACACGGAAACCCGAGTATCTGAGTAACAGGGAAACACGAGTATGCGAGTTACAGGGAAACCCAAGTATCTGATTTACAGGGAAACCGGTGTACCTCAGTTACAGGGAAACCCAAGTATCTCAGTTACAGGGAAACCCGAGTATCTCAGTTACAGGAAAACCGGTGTATATCAGTTACAGGGAAACCGGAGTACCCGAATTACAGGCAAACCGGAATATCTCAGTTACGGGGACACCCGAATATCCGAGTTAAAGGGACACCCGAGTATCGCAGTTACAGGGAAACCGGTGTATCTCAGTTACAGGGAAACCGGAATATCCGAGTTACAGGGAAACCCGAGTATCCGAGTTACAGGGAAACACGAGTATGCAAGTTACAGTGAAACCCAAGTATCTGATTTACAGGGAAACCGGTGTACCTCAGTTACAGGGAAACCCAAGTATCTCAGTTACAGGGAAACCCAAGTATCTCAGTTACAGGGAAACCGGAGTATCTCAGTTACAGGGAAACCGGAGTATCCGAGTTACAGGGAAACCCGAGTATCCGAGTTACAGGGAAACACGAGTATGCGAGTTACAGGGAAACCCAAGTATCTGATTTACAGGGAAACCGGTGTACCTCAGTTACAGGGAAACCCAAGTATCTCAGTTACAGGGAAACCCGAGTATCTCAGTTACAGGTAAACCGGGATATCTCAGTTACAGGGAAACCGGAGTACTCGAGTTACTGGTAAATCTGAATATTCGAGTTACAGGGAAACCCGAGTATCCGAGTTACAGGGAAACCCGAGTATCTCAGTTACAGGGAAACCCGAGTATCCGAGTTACAGGGAAACCAGAGTATCTCAGTTCCAGGGAAACCGGAGTATGTCAGTTACAGGGAAACCCGAGTATCCGAGTTACAGGGAAACACAAGTATCTGAGTTGCAGGGAAACCCAGGTATCTCAGTTACAGGGAAACCTGAGTTTATAAGTTACAGGGAAACGATTTATATCAGTTACACGGAAACCGGAGTATCCGAGTTACAGGGAAACCGGAATATCTCAGTTACAGGGAAACCCGAGTATCCGAGTTACAGGAAACCCGAATATCCGAGTTACAGGGAAACATGAGTATCTCAGTTACAGGGAATTCCGATTATCCGAGTTACGGGGAAACCCGAGTATCTCAGTTACAGGAAACCCGAGTATCCGAGTTACAGCGAAACCGGAGTATCTCAGCTACAGGGAAACCAGAGTATCCGAGTTACAGGGAAACCAGAATGTCTCAGTTACAGGGAAACCCGAGTATCCGAGTTACTGGAAACCCGAGTATCCGAGTTACAGGGAAACCGGCGTATCCGAGTTACAGGGAAACCGGAGTATCCGAGTTCAAGGGAATTCCGAGAATACGAGTTACAAGGAAACCCGAGTATCTCAGTTACAGGGAATTCCGATTAATCGAGTTACAGGGAAACCCGAGTACCTCAGTTACAGGAAACCCGTGTATCTGAGTTACAGGGAAATCGGAGTATCCAAGTTCTAGGGAAACCCGATAATCCGAGTTACAAGGAAACCCGAGTATCTCATTTACAGGGAAACCATTATATCTCAGTTATACAGAAACCCGACTATCCGAGTTACAGGGAAACAGGAGTATCCGAGTTACAGGGAAACCCAAGTATCTCAGTTAAAGTGAAACCAGAGTATCTCAGTTACAGGAAACCCAAGTATCCGAGTTACAGGGAAACTGGTGTATCTCAGTTACAGAGAATCCTGAGTATCCGAGTTACATGGAATCCCGCGTATCTCAGTCACAGGGAAAGCAGAGTATCTCAGTAACAGGGAAACCCGAGTATCGGAGTTACAGGGAAACCGGTGTATCGCATTTACAGGGAAACCGGAGTATCTCAGTCACAGGGAAACCCGAGTATCCTAGTTACAGGGAAACCCGAGTATCTCAGTTACAGGGAAACCGGTGTATCTCAGTTACAGGGAAACTGAGTATCTGAGTTACAGGGAAGCCCGAGTATCTCAGTTAGAGGGAAACCAGAGTATCTCAGTTGAAGGTAAACCGGAGTTTCCGAGTTTCAGGGAAACCGGAGTACCCGAATTACAGGGAAACCCGAGTATCTCAGGTACAGGGAAACCAGAGTATCTCAGTTACAGGGAAACCCGAGTATCTCAGTTACAGGAAAACCCGAGTATCTCAGTTACAGGGAAACCCGAGTATCCGAGTTACAGTGAAACCCGAGTATACGAGATCTAGGGAAACCCGTGTATGCTAGTTACAGGGAAACCCGAGTATCTGAGTTACAGGGAAACTGGTATATATTAGTTACAGGGAAACCGGTGTATCCGACTTACAGGGAAACCCGTGTATCTCAGTTACAGGGAAACCAGAGTATCCGAGTTATAGGGAAACCGGTGTATCTCAGTTACAGGGAAACCGGAGTATCCGAATTACAGGGAAACCGGAGTATCCGAGTTACAGAGAAACCCGTGTATCTCAGTTATAGGGAAACTGGAGTACCCGAGTTACAGGGAAACCGGAATATCTCAGTTACAGGGAAACCCGAGTATCCGAGTTACAGAGAAACCGGTGTATCTCAGTTACAGGGAAACCCGAGTATCCGAGTTACAGGGAAACCCGAGTATCTCAGTTACAGGGAAACCCGACTATCCGAGTGACAGTGAAACCCGAGTATCCGAGTTATAGGGAATCCCGTGTATGCTAGTTACAGGGAAACCCGAGTATCCGAGTTACAGGGAAACACGTGTATCTCAGTTACAGGGAAACAGGAGTATCTCAGTTACTGGGAAACTGGAGTATCCCAGTTGCACGGAAACCCAGGTATCTGAGTTGCAGGGAAACCAGAGTATCTGAGTTACAGGGAAACCGGTGTATCTCAGTTACAGGGAAACTGGCGTATCCGAGTTACAGGGAAACCCGCGTATCCCAGATACAGGGAAACCGGTGTATCTCGGTTAATTGGAAACCGGAGTACCCGAGTTACAAGGAAACCGGAGCATCTCAGTTACAGGGAGACCCGAGTATCTGAGTTACAGGGAAACCGGTGTATCTCAGTTACAGGGAAACTAGAGTATCTCAGTTATAGGAAAACCCGAGTATCCGAGTAACAGGGAAACGCAGGTATCTCAGTTACAGGGAAACCCGAGTATCCGAGTTACAGTGAAACACGAGTATGCGAGTTACAGGGAAACCGGAATATCTCAGTTACAGGCAAACTGGAGTATCCCAGTTAAAGGGACACCGGAGTATCACAGTTACAGGGAAACCGGTGTATCTCAGTTACAGGGAAACCGGAGTACTCGAGTTACAGGTAAATCTGAATATTCGAGTTACAGAGAAACCCAAATATCCGAGTTACAGTGAAACCCGAGTATACGAGATCTACGGAAACCCGTGTATGCTAGTTACAGGGAAACCCGAGTATCCGAGTTACAGGGAAACCAGAGTATCCGAGTTACAGGGAAACCGGAATATCTCAGTTACAGGGAAACCCGAGTATCCGAGTTACAGACAAAACGGTGTATCTCAGTTACAGGGAAACCCGAGTATCCGAGTTACAGGGAAACCCGAGTATCTCAGTTACAGGGAAACCCGAGTATCTCAGATTCAGGGAAACCCGACTATCCGAGTGACAGTGAAACCCGAGTATCCGAGTTATAGGGAAACCCGTGTATGCTAGTTACAGGGAAACCCGAGTATCCGAGTTACAGGGAAACCGGTGTTCCTCAGTTACAGGGTAACCAGTGTATCTCTGTTACAGGGAAACCCGAGTATCTAAGTTAAAGGGACACCCAAGTATCACAGTTACAGGGAAACCGGTGTATCTCAGTTACAGGGAAAGCGGAGTATCTCAGTTACAGGGAAATTGGAGTATCCGAGTTACAGGGAAACTGGGGTATCTCAGTTACAGGGAAACACGAGAATTCTAGTTACAGGGAAACCCGAGTATCTCAGTTACAGGGAAAGCGGTGTATCTCAGTTACAGGGAAACTGGAGCATCCGAATTACTGGGAAACCGGAGTATCTCAGTTACAGGGAAACCCGAGTATCCGAGTGACAGGGAAACCGGAGTATCCGAGTTAAAGGAAACTGGAGTATCTCAGTTACAGGGAAACCGGTGTATCCGAATTACAGGGAAACCAGAGTATCCGAGTTACAGGGAAACCGGTGTATCTCAGTTACAGGGAAACCGGAGTATCCCAGTTGGAGGGAAACCCGGGTATCTGAGTTGCAGGGAAACCAGAGTATCCGAGTTACAGGGAAACCGGTCTATCTCAGTTACAGGGAAACTGGAGTATCCCAGTTACAGGGAAACCCGCGTATCTCAGATACAGGGAAACCGGTGTATGTCGGTTAATGGGAAACCGGAATGCCCGAGTTACAAGGAAACCAGAGCCTCTCAGTTACAAAGAAACCTGAGTATCCGAGTTACAGGGAAACTGGTGTATCTCGGTTACAGGGAAACTAGAGTATCTCAGTTATAGGAAATCCGAGTATCCGAGTAACAGGGAAACCCAAGTATCTCAGTTACAGGGAAACCCGAGTATCTGAGTTACAGTGAAACACGAGTATCTCAGTTACAGGGAAACCAGAGTATCTGAGTTACAGGGAAACCGGAGTATCCGAGTTACAGGGAACCCGAGTATCCGAGTTACAGGGAAACCGAGTATCCGAGTTACAGGGAAACACGAGTATGCGAGTTACAGGGAACCCCAAGTATCTGATTTACAGCGAAACCGGAGTACCCGAGTTACAGGGAAACCGGAATATCTCAGTTACAGGCAAACTGGAGTATCCGAGTTACAAGGAAACCCGAGTATCGCAGTTACAGGGACACCAGAGTATCTCAGGTACAGGGAAACCCGAATATCTGAGTTACAGGGAAACCCGTGTATCCGTGTTACACGGAAACCCGAGGATCCATGTTACAGGGAAACCCGAGTATCCCAGTTACAGGGAAACCGGACTATCCCAGTTACAGGGAAACCTGAGTATCTCAGTTACAGGGAAACCGCTCCATCTCAGTTACAGGGAAACCCGAGTATCCGAGTTACAGGGAAACCGGTGTACCACAGTTACAGGCAAACCGGAGTATCTCAAGTACAGGGAAACCCGAATATCCTAGTTACAGGGAAACCCGAGTATCTCAGTTACAGGGAAATCGGTGTATCTCAGTTACAGGGAAACTGGAGTATCCGAGTTACCGGGAAACTGGCGTATCTCAGTTACAGGGAAACCCGAGTATCCGAGTTACAGGGAAACCAGTTTATCTCAGTTACAGGGAAACCGGACACTCTCAGTTACAGGGAAACACGAGAATTCTAGTTACAGGGAAACCCGAGTATCTCAGTTACAGGGAAACCGGTGTATCTCAGTTACAGGGAAACTGGAGCATCCGAATTACTGGGAAACCGGAGTATCTCAGTTACAGGGAAACCAGAATATCCGAGTTACAGGGAAACCCGAGTATCTCAGTTACAGGGAAACCCGTGTATCCGAGTTACCGTGAAACCCGAGTATCCGAGTTATAGGGAAACCCGTGTCTGCTAGTTACAGGGAAACCCGAGTATCCGAGTTACAGGGAAACTGGTGTACCTCAGTTACAGGGTAACCAGTGTATCTCAGTTACAGGGAAACCCGAGTATCTAAGTTACAGGGAAACACATGTATCTCAGTTACAGGGAAACCGGAGTATCTCAGTTACAGGGAAACCGGAGTATCCCAGTTACAGGGAAACCCGGGTATCTGAGTTGCAGGGAAACCAGAGTATCCGAGTTACAGGGAAACCAGTGTATCTCAGTTACAGGGAAACTGGAGTATCCCAGTTACAGGGAAACCAGAGTATCTCAGTTACACGGAAACCGGAGTACCCGAGTTACAGGGAAATCCGAGTACCTCAGTTACATGGAAACCCGAGTATCCGAGTTACAGGGAAACTCGAGTATCCGAGTTACAGGGAAGCACATGTATCCGAGTTACAGGGAAACCCAGGTATCTGAGTTACAGGGAAACCCGAGTATCTCAGTTACAGGGAAACCTGTGTATATCACTTACAGAGAAACCGGAATATCGGGGTTACAGGGAAACCCGAATATCTGAGTTACAGTGAAACTGGAGTATCCGAGTCACAGGGAAACCCAAGTATCTCAGTTACAGGGAAACCGGAGTATCCGAGTTACAGGGAAACTTGTGTATCTCAGTTACAGGGAAACCGGAGTAACCGAGTCACAGGGAAACCCGCGTATCTCAGTAAATGGGAAACCGATGTATCTCAGTTACAAGGAAACCGGAGTATCCGACTTACAGGGAAACCCAAGTATCTCAGTTACAGGGAAACCGGAGTATCTCAGTTACAGGGAAACCCGAGTATCCGAGTTACAGGGAAACCCGAGTATGCGAGTTACAGGGAAAAACAAGAATCTGAGTTACAGGGAAACCCAAGTATCTCAGTTAAAGTTAAACCAGAGTATCGCAGTTACAGGAAACCCAAGTATCCGAGTTACAGGGAAACTGGTGTATCTCAGTTACAGGGAAACCAGAGTATCTCAGTTACAGGGAAAACGGTGTATCTCACTTAAAGCGAAACCAGAGTATCTCAGTTGCAGGGAAACCGGAGTATCCCAGTTACAGGGAAACCTGAGTATCTCAGTTACAGGCAAACCGCTGTATCTCAGTTACAGGGAAACCCGAGTATCCGAGTTAGAGGGAAACCGGTGTACCACAGTTACAGGCAAACCGGAGTATCTCAAGTACAGGGAAACCCGAGTATCCTAGTTACAGGGAAACCCGAGTATCTCAGTTACAGGGAAACCGGTGTATCTCAGTTACAGGGAAACTGGAGTATCCGAGTTACAGGGAAACTGGGGTATCTCAGTTACAGGGAATCCCGAGTATCCGAGTTACAGGGAAACCAGTGTATCTCAGTTACAGGGAAACCCGAGTATCTCAGTTACAGGAAAACCCGAGTATCTCAGTTACAGGGAAACCCGAGTATCTCAGTTACAGGGAATCCCGTGTATCCGAGTTACCGTGAAACCCGAGTATCCGAGTTATAGGGAAACCCGTGTATGCTAGTTACAGGGAAACCCGAGTATCCGAGTTACAGGGAAACTGGTGTACCTCAGTTACAGGGAAACCCGAGTATCTAAGTTACAGGGAAACACATGTATCTCATTTACAGGGAAACCGGAGTATCTCAGTTACAGCGAAACCGGAGTATCCCAGTTACAGGGAAACCCAGGTATCTGAGTTGTAGGGAAACCAGAGTATCCGAGTTACAGGGAAACCAGTGTATCTCAATTACAGGAAAACTGGAGTATCCCAGTTACAGGGAAACCCACGTATCTCAGATACAGGGAAACCGGTGTATTTCGGTTAATGGGAAACCGGAGTACCCGAGTTACAAGGAAACCGGAGCATCTCAGTTACAGGGAAACCCGAGTATCCGAGTTACAGGGAAACTGGAGCATCTGAATTACTGGGAAACCGGAGTATCTAAGTTACATGGAAACCAGAGTTTCCGAGTTCCAGGGAAACTGGTGTACCTCAGTTACAGGGAAACCCGAGTATCTAAGTTACAGGGAAACACATGTATCTCATTTACAGGGAAACCGGAGTATCTCAGTTACAGCGAAACCGGAGTATCCCAGTTACAGGGAAACCCAGGTATCTGAGTTGTAGGGAAACCAGAGTATCCGAGTTACAGGGAAACCAGTGTATCTCAATTACAGGAAAACTGGAGTATCCCAGTTACAGGGAAACCCACGTATCTCAGATACAGGGAAACCGGTGTATTTCGGTTAATGGGAAACCGGAGTACCCGAGTTACAAGGAAACCGGAGCATCTCAGTTACAGGGAAACCCGAGTATCCGAGTTACAGGGAAACTGGAGCATCTGAATTACTGGGAAACCGGAGTATCTAAGTTACATGGAAACCAGAGTTTCCGAGTTCCAGGGAAACCCGAGTATCCGAGTTACGGGGGAACTGGAGTATCTCAGTTACAGGGAAACCCGAGTATCCGAGTGACAGGGAAACCGGAGTATCCGAGTTAAAGGAAACTGGAGTATCTCAGTTACAGGGAAACCGGTGTATCCGAATTACAGGGAAACCAGAGTATCCGAGTTACAGGGAAACCGGTGTATCTCAGTTGCAGGGAAACTGCAGTACCAGAGTTACAGGGAAGTCGTAATATCTCAGTTACAGCGAAACCCGACTATCCGAGTTACAGACAAACCGGTGTATCTGAGTTACAGGGAAACCCGAGTATCCGAGTTACAGGGAAACCCGAGTATCTCAGTTTCAGGGAAACCAGAGTATCTCAGTTACAGGGAAACCCGAGTATCTCAGTTACAGGAAAACCCGAGTATCTCAGTTACAGGGAAACCCGAGTATCTCAGTTACAGGGAAACCCGAGTATCCGAGTTACCGTGAAACCCGAGTATCCGAGTTATAGGGAAACTAGAGTATCTCAGTTATAGGAAAACCCGAGTATCCGAGTAACAGGGAAACCCAGGTATCTCAGTTACAGGGAAACCCGAGTATCCGAGTTACAGTGAAACACGAGTATCTCAGTTACAGGGAAACCGGAGTATCTGAGTTACAGTGAACCCGAGTATCCGAGTTTCAGGGAACCCGAGTATCCGAGTCACAGGGAAACACGAGTATGCGAGTTACAGGGAAACCCAATTATCTGATTTACAGCGAAACCGGAGTACCCGAGTTACAGGGATACCGGAATATCTCAGTTACAGGCAAACTGGAGTATCCGAGTTACAGGGAAACCCGAGTATCGCAGTTACAGGGACACCAGAGTATCTCAGGTATAGGGAAATCCGAGTATCCCTGTTACAGGAAAACCGGTGTATCTCAGTTACAGGGAAACTGAGTATCCAAGTTACAGGGAAACTCCTGTATCGAGTTACAGGGAAACCCACGTATCTCAATTAAAGGGAAACCGGAGTACCCGAGTTACAGGGAAATCCGAGTATCTCAGTTACATGGAAACCCGAGTATCCGAGTTACAGGGAAACTCGAGTATCCAAGTTACAGGGAAGCACAAGTATCCGAGTTACAGGGAAACCCAGGTATCTGAGTTACAGGGAAACCCGAGTATCTCAGTTACAGGGAAACCTGTGTATATCACTTACAGAGAAACCGGAATATCGGGGTTACAGGGAAACCCGAATATCTGAGTTACAGTGAAACTGGAGTATCCGAGTCACAGGGAAACCCAAGTATCTCAGTTACAGGGAAACCGGAGTATCCGAGTTACAGGGAAACTGGTGTATCTCAGTTACAGGGAAACCGGAGTAACCGAGTCACAGGGAAACCCGCGTATCTCAGTAAAAGGGAAACCGATGTATCTCAGTTACAAGGAAACCGGAGTATCCGACTTACAGGGAAACCCAAGTATCTCAGTTACAGGGAAACCGGAGTATCTCAGTTACAGGGAAACCCGAGTATCCGAGTTACAGGGAAACCCGAGGATGCATGTTACAGGGAAACGCGAGGATGCATGTTACAGGGAAACCGGAGTATCCCAGTTACAGGGAAACCTGAGTATCTCAGTTACAGGCAAACCGCTGTATCTCAGTTACAGGAAAACCCGAGTATCTGAGTTAGAGGGAAACCGGTGTACCACAGTTACAGGCAAACCGGAGTATCTCAAGTACAGGGAAACCCGAGTATCCTAGTTACAGGGAAACCCGAGTATCTCAGTTACAGGGAAACCGGTGTATCTCAGTTACAGGGAAACTGGAGTATCCGAGTTACAGGGAAACTGGGGTATCTCAATTACAGGGAAACCCGAGTATCCGAGTTACAGGGAAACCAGTGTATCTCAGTTACAGGGAAACCGGACATTCTCAGTTACAGGGAAACACGAGAATTCTAGTTACAGGGAAACCCGAGTACCTCAGTTACAGGGAAACCCGAGTACCCGAGTTACAGGGAAACTGGAGCATCCGAATTACTGGGAAACCGGAGCATCTAAGTTATAGGGAAACCAGAGTATCCGAGTTACAGGGAAACCCGAGTATCCGAGTTACGGGGGAACCGGTGTATCTGAGTTACAGGGAAACCCGAGTATCCGAGTTACAGGGAAACCCGAGTATCTCAATTTCAGGGAAACCAGAGTATCTCAGTTACAGGGAAACACGAGTATCTCAGTTACAGGGAAACCCGAGTATCTAAGTTACAGGGACACACGTGTATCTCAGTTACAGGGAAACTGGAGTATCTCAGTTACAGGGAAACCGGAGTATCCCAGTTACAGGGAAACCCGGGTATCTGAGTTGCAGGAAAACCAGAGTATCCGAGTTACAGGGAAACCGGTGTATCTCAGTTACAGGGAAACTGGAGTATGCCAGTTACAGGGAAACCCGCGTAACTCAGATACAGGGAAACCGATTTATTTCGGTTAATGGGAAACCGGAGTACCCGAGTTACAAGGAAACCGGAGCATCTCATTACAGGGAAACCCGAGTATCCGAGTTACAGGGAAACTGGTGTATCTCAGTTACAGGGAAACTAGAGTATCTCAGTTATAGGAAAACCCGAGTATCCGAGTAACAGGGAAACCGAAGTATCTCAGTTACAGGGAAACCCGAGTATCCGAGTTACAGTGAAAGACGAGTATCTCAGTTACAGGGAAACCGGAGTATCTGAGTTACAGGGAAACCGGAGTATCCGAGTTACGGGGAACCCGAGTATCCGAGTTACAGGGAAACACGAGTATGCGAGTTACAGGGAAACCCAATTATCTGATTTACAGCAAAACCGGAGTACCCGAGTTACAGGGATACCGGAATATCTCAGTTACAGGCAAACTGGAGTATCCGAGTTACAGGGAAACCCGAGTATCGCAGTTACAGGGACACCAGAGTATCTCAGGTACAGGGAAATCCGAGTAACCCTGTTACAGGAAAACCGGTGTATCTCACTTACAGGGAAACTGAGTATCCAAGTTACAGGGACACTCCTGTATCGAGTTACAGGGAAACCCACGTATCTCAATGAAAGGGAAAACAGTGTGCACTCTGTTACAGGGAAACCGGAGTACCCGAGTTACAGGGAAACCGGAATATCCGAGTTACAATGAAACCCAAATATCTGAGTTACAGGTTAACCAGTGTATCTCAGTTACAGGGAAACCCGAGTATCTAAGTTACAGGGAAACCGGAGTATCCCAGTTACAGGGAAACCCGAGTATCTAAGTTACAGGGAAACACGTGTATCTCAGTTACAGGGAAACCGAAGTATCTCAGTTGCAGGGAAACCGGAGTATCCCAGTTACACGGAAACCCAGGTATCTGAGTTGCAGGGAAACCAGAGTATCTGAGTTACAGGGAAACCGGTGTATCTCAGTTACAGGGAAACTGGAGTATCCGAGTTACAGGGAAACCCGCGTATCCCAGAGACAGGGAAACCGGTGTATCTCGGTTAATGTGAAACCGGAGTACCCGAGTTACAAAGAAACCGGAGTATCTCAGTTACAGGGAAACCCGAGAATCCGAGTTACAGTGAAACACGAGTATCTCAGTTACACGGAATCTAGAGTATCTCAGTTATAGGAAAACCCGAGTATCCGACTAACAGGGAAAACCATGTATCTCAGTTACAGGGAAACTGCAGTACCCGAGTTACAGGGAAGCCGTAATATCTCAGTTACAGCGAAACCCGACTATCCGAGTTACAGAGAAACCGGTGTATCTGAGTTACAGGGAAACCCGGGTATCCGAGTTACAGGGAAACCCGAGTATCTCAGTTTCAGGGAAACCAGAGTATCTCAGTTACAGGGAAACCCGAGTATCTCAGTTACAGGAAAACCCGAGTATCTCAGTTACAGGGAAACCCGAGTATCTCAGTTACAGGGAAACCCGAGTATCCGAGTTACCGTGAAACCCGAGTATCCGAGTTATAGGGAAACCCATGTATGCTAGTTACAGGGAAACCCGAGTATCCGAGTTACAGGGAAACCGGTGTACCTCAGTTACAGGGTAACCAGTGTATCTCAGTTACAGGGAAACCCGAGTATCTAAGTTACATGGACACAAGTGTATCTCAGTTACAGGGAAACCGGAGTATCTCAGTTACAGGGAAACCGGAGTATCCCAGTTACAGGGAAACCCGGGTATCTGAGTTGCAGGGAAACCAGTGTATCCGAGTTACAGGGAAACCGGTGTATCTCAGTTGAAGGGAAACTGGAGTATCCCAGTTACAGGGAAACCCGCGTATCTCAGATACAGGGAAACCGGTGTATTTCGGTTAATGGGAAACCGGGGTACCCGAATTACAAGGAAACCGGAGCATCTCAGTTACAGGGAAACCCGAGTATCCGAGTTACAGGGAAACTGGAGCATCCGAATTACTGGGAAACCAGATTATCTAAGTTACAGGGAAACCAGAGTATCCGAGTTACAGGGAAACCCGAGTATCCGATTTACAGGGGAACTGGAGTACCTCAGTTACAGGGAAACCGGAGTATCCGAGTTAAAGGAAACTGGAGAATCTCAGTTACAGGGAAACCCGGATATCTGAGTTTCAGGAAAACCAGAGTATCCGAGTTACAGGGAAACCGGTGTATCTCAGTTACAGAGAAACTGGAGTATCCCAGTTACAGGGAAACCCGCGTATCTCAGATACAGGGAAACCGGTGTATTTCGGTTAATGGGAAACCGGAGTACCCGAGTTACAAGGAAACCGGAGCATCTCAGTTACAGGGAAACCCGAGTATCCGAGTTACAGGGAAACTGGGGTATCTCAGTTACAGGGAAACTAGAGTATCTCAGTTATAGGAAAACCCGAGTATCCGAGTAACAGGGAAACCCAAGTATCTCAGTTACAGGGAAACCCGAGTATCCGAGTTACAGTGAAACACGAGTATCTCAGTTACAGGGAAACCGGAGTATCTGAGTTACAGGGAAACCGGAGTATCCGAGTTACAGGGAACCCGAGTATCCGAGTTACAGGGAACCCGAGTATCCGAGTTACAGGGAAACACGAGTATGCGAGTTAAAGGGAAACCCAATTATCTGATTTAGAGCGAAACCGGAGTACCCGATTTACAGGGAAACCGGAATATCTCAGTTACAGGCAAACTGGAGTATCCGAGTTACAGGGAAACCCGAGTATCGCAGTTACAGGGACACCAGAGTATCTCAGGTACAGGGGAATCCGAGTATCCCTGTTACAGGAAAACCGGTGTATCTCAGTTACAGGGAAACTGAGTATCCAAGTTACAGGGAAACTCCTGTATCGAGTTACAGGGAAACCCACGTATCTCAATTAAAGGGAAACCAGTGTGCACTCTGTTACAGGGAAACCGGAGTACCCGAGTTACAGGGAAACCGGAATATCCGAGTTACAATGAAACCCGAATATCTGAGTTACAGGTTAACCAGTGTATCTCAGTTACAGGGAAACCCGAGTATCCAAGTTACAGGGAAACCGGAGTATCCCAGTTACAGGGAAACCCGGTTATCTGAGTTGCAGGGAAACCAGAGTATCCGAGTTACAGGGAAACCGGTGTATCTCAGTTACAGGGAAAGCGGGGTACCCGAGTTACAGGGAAACTCGAGTATCCGAGTTACAGAGAAGCACAAGTATCCGAGTTACAGGGAAACCCAGGTATCTGAGTTACAGGGAAACCCGAGTATCTCAGTTACAGGGAAACCTGTGTATATCACTTACAGAGAAACCGGAATATCGGGGTTACAGGGAAACCCGAATATCTCAGTTACAGGGAAACCGGAGTATCCGAGTTACAGGGAAACTGGTGTATCTCAGTTACAGGGAAACCGGAGTAATCGAGTCACAGGGAAACGCGCGTATCTCAGTAAAAGGGAAACCGATGTATCTCAGTTACAGGGAAACCCAAGTATCTCAGTTACAGGGAAACCGGAGTATCTCAGTTACAGGGAAACCCGAGTATCCGAGTTACAGGGAAACCCGAGTATGCGAGTTACAGGGAAAAACAAAAATCTGAGTTACAGGGAAACCCAAGTATCTCAGTTAAAGTGAAAACAGAGTATCTCAGTTACAGGAAACCCAAGTATCCGAGTTACAGGGAAACTGGTGTATCTCAGTTACAGGGAATCCGGAGTATCCAAGCTACATGGAATCCCGCGTATCTCAGTCACAGGGAAACCGGTGTATCTTAGTTACAGGGAAACCGGAGTACCCGAATTACAGGGAAACCGGAATATCTCAGTTACGGGGACACCCGAATATCCGAGTTACAGGGAAACTGGTGTATCTCAGTTACAGGGAATCCGGAGTATCCGAGTTACATGGAATCCCATGTATCTCAGTCACAGGGAAAGCAGAGTATCTCAGTAACAGGGAAACCCGAGTATCCGAGTTACAGGGAAACCGGTGTATCGCAGTTACAGGGAAACGCAAGTATCTCAGTTACAGGGAAACCGGAGTATCTCAGTTACAGGGAAACCCGAGTATCCGAGTTACAGGGAAACCCGAGTACGCGAGTTACAGGGAAAAACAAGAATCTGAGTTACAGGGAAACCCAAGTATCTCAGTTAAAGTGAAACCAGAGTATCTCAGTTACAGGAAACCCAAGTATCCGAGTTACAGGGAAACTGGTGTATCGCAGTTACAGGGAATCCGGAGTATCCGAGTTACATGGAATCCCGTGTATCTCAGTCACAGGGAAACCCGAGTATCCGAGTTACAGGGAAACCGGTGTATCGCAGTTACAGGGAAACCGGAGTATCTCAGTTACAGGGAAACCTGAGTATCCCAGTTACAGGGAAACCCGATTATCTCAGTAACAGGGAAACCGATGTATCTCAGTTACAGGGAAACTGAGTATCTGAGTTGCAGGGAAGCCCGAGTATCTCAGTTAGAGGGAAACCAGAGTATCTCAGTTAAAGGTAAACCGGAGTTTCCGAGTTTCAGGGAAACCGGAGTACCCGAGTTACAGGGAAACCCGAGTATCTCAGGTACAGGGAAACCCGAGTATCCGAGTTACAGTGAAACCCGAGTATACGAATTCTAGGGAAACCCGTGTATGCTAGTTACAGGGAAACCCGTGTATCCGAGTTACAGGGAAACTGGTGTATATCAGTTACAGGGAAACCCGAGTATCCGAGTTACAGGGAAACACGAGTATCTCAGTTACTGGGAAACCGGAGTATCTCAATTTCAGGGAAACCCGAGTATCCGATTTACAGGGAAACCCGTGTATCCGAGTTACAGGGAAACCCGAGTATCTCAGTTACAGGGAAACCGGAGTACTCGAGTTACAGGTAAATCTGAATATTCGAGTTACAGGGAAACCCGAGTATCCGAGTTACAAGGAAACCCGAGTATCTCAGTTACAGGGAAACCCGAGTATCTGAGTGACAGGGAAACCGGAGTATCCGAGTTAAAGGAAACTGGAGTATCTCAGTTACAGGGAAACCGGTGTATCCGAATTACAGGGAAACCAGAGTATCCGAGTTACAGGGAAACCGGTGTATCTCAGTTACAGGGAAACTGCAGTACCCGAGTTACAGGGAAGCCGTAATATCTCAGTTACAGCGAAACCCGACTATCCGAGTTACAGAGAAACCGGTGTATCTGAGTTACAGGGAAACCCGAGTATCCGAGTTACAGGGAAACCCGAGTATCTCAGTTTCAGGGAAACCAGAGTATCTCAGTTACAGGGAAACCCGAGTATCTCAGTTACAGGAAAACCCGAGTATCTCAGTTACAGGGAAACCCGAGTATCACAGTTACAGGGAAACCCGAGTATCCGAGTTACCGTGACACCCGAGTATCCGAGTTATAGGGAAACCCGTGTATGCTAGTTACAGGGAAACCCGAGTATCCGAGTTACAGGGAAACCGGTGTACCTCAGTTACAGGGTAACCAGTGTATCTCAGTTACAGGGAAACCCGAGTATCTAAGTTACATGGACACAAGTGTATCTCAGTTACAGGGAAACCCGAGTATCTCAGTTACAGGGAAACCGGAATATCTCAGTTACGGGGACACCCGAATATCCGAGTTGCAGGGAAACCGGTGTATTTCAGTTACAGGAAAACCCGAGTATCTCAGTTACAGGAAAACCCGAGTATCTCAGTTACAGGAAAACCCGAGTATCTCAGTTACAGGGAAACCCGAGTATCTCAGTTACAGGGAAACCCAAGTATCCGAGTTACAGTGAAACCCGAGTATACGAGTTCTAGGGAAATCCGTGTATGCTAGTTAGAGGGAAACTCGAGTATCCGAGTTACAGGGAAACTGGTGTATATCAGTTACAGGGAAACCGGTGTATCCGACTTACAGGGAAACCCCGTGTATCTCTGTTACAGGGAAACCGGATTATCCGAGTTACCGGGAAACCGAAGTATCCGAGTTACAGGGAAACCGGTGTATCTCAGTTACAGGGAAACTGGAGTACCCGAGTTATAGGGAAACCGGAATATCTCAGTTACAGGGAAACCCGAGTATCCGAGTTACAGAGAAACCGGTGTATCTCACTTACAGGGAAACCCGAGTATCCGAGTTACAGGGAAACCCGAGTATCTCAGTTACAGGAAAACCCGAGTATCTCAGTTACAGGGAAACCCGAGTCTCTCAGTTACAGGGAAACCCGGGTATCTCAGTTACAGGGAAACCCGAGTATCCGAGTTACAGTGAAACACGAGTATGCGAGTTACAGGGAAACCCGTGTATCTGATTTACAGCGAAACCGTAGTACCCGAGTTACAGGGAAACCGGAATATCTCAGTTACAGGCAAACTGGAGTATCCGAGTTAAAGGGACACCCGAGTATCCAAGTTACATGGACACAAGTGTATCTCAGTTACAGGGAAACCGGAGTATCTCAGTTACAGGGAAACTGGAGTATCCGAGTTACAGGGAAACTGGGGTATCTCAGTTACAGGGAAACCCGAGTATCTGAGTTACAGGGAAACCAGTGTATCTCAGTTACAGGGAAACCGGACATTCTCAGTTACAGGGAAACACGAGAATTCTAGTTACAGGGAAACCCGAGTATCTCAGTTACAGGGAAACCGGTGTATCTCAGTTACAGGGAAACTGGAGCATCCGAATTACTGGGAAACCGGAGTATCTCAGTTACAGGGAAACCAGAGTATATCAGTTACAGGGAAACCCGAGTATCCGAGTTACCGTGAAACCCGAGTATCCGAGTCATAGGGAAACCCGTGTATGCTAGTTACAGGGAACCCGAGTATCTGAGTTACAGGGAAACCGGTGTACCTCAGTTACAGGGTAACCAGTGTATCTCAGTTACAGGGAAACCTGAGTATCTAAGTTACATGGACACAAGTGTATCTCAGTTACAGGGAAACCGGAGTATCCCAGTTACAGGGAAACCCGGGTATCTGAGTTGCAGGGAAACCAGTGTATCCGAGTTACAGGGAAACCGGTGTATCTCAGTTAAAGGGAAACTGGAGTATCCCAGTTACAGGGAAACCCGCGTATCTCAGATACAGGGAAACCGGTGTATTTCGGTTAATGGGAAACCGGGGTACCCGAGTTACAAGGAAACCGGAGCATCTCAGTTACAGGGAAACCCGAGTATCCGAGTTACAGGGAAACTGGAGCATCCGAATTACTGGGAAACCGGAGTATCTAAGTTACAGGGAAACCAGAGTATCCGAGTTACAGGGAAACCCGAGTATCCGAGTTACGGGGGAACTGGAGTACCTCAGTTACAGGGAAACCGGAGTACCTCAGTTACAGGGAAACCGGAGTATCCGAGTTAAAGGAAACTGGAGTATCTCAGTTACAGGGAAACCCGGGTATCTGAGTTGCAGGAAAACCAGAGTATCCGAGTTACAGGGAAACCGGTGTATCTCAGTTACAGGGAAACTGGAGTATCCCAGTTACAGGGAAACCCGCGTATCTCAGATACAGGGAAACCGGTGTATTTCGGTTGATGGGAAACTGGAGTACCCGAGTTACAAGGAAACCGGAGCATCTCAGTTACAGGTAAACCCGAGTATCCGAGTTACAGGGAAACTGGTGTATCTCAGTTGCAGGGAAACTAGAGTATCTCAGTTATAGGAAAACCCGAGTATCCGAGTAACAGGGAAACCCAAGTATCTCAGTTACAGGGAAACCCGAGTATCCGAGTTACAGTGAAACACGAGTATCTCAGTTACAGGGAAACCGGAGTATCTGAGTTACAGGGAAACCGGAGTATCCGAGTTACAGGGAACCCGAGTATCCGAGTTACAGGGAACCCGAGTATCCGAGTTACAGGGAAACACGAGTATGCGAGTTACAGGGAAACCCAATTATCTGATTTACAGTGAAACCGGAGTACCCGAGTTACAGGGAAACCGGAATATCTCAGTTACAGGCAAACTGGAGTATCCGAGTTACAGGGAAACCCGAGTATCGCAGTTACAGGGACACCAGAGTATCTCAGGTACAGGGAAATCCGAGTAGCCCCGGTTACAGGAAAACCGGTGTATCTCAGTTACAGGGAAACTGAGTATCCAAGTTACAGGGAAACTCCTGTATCGAGTTACAGGGAAACCCACGTATCTCAATTAAAGGGAAACCAGTGTGCACTCCGTTACAGGGAAACCAGAGTACCCGAGTTACAGGGAAACCGGAATATCCCAGTTACAGGGAAACCCGGTTATCTAAGTTACAGGGAAGCTGGGGTATCCCAGTTACAGGGAAACCCGGTTATCTGAGTTGCAGGGAAACCACAGTATCCGAGTTACAGGGAAACCGGTGTATCTCAGTTACAGGGAAAGCGGAGTACCCGAGTTACAGGGAAATCCGAGTATCTCAGTTACATGGAAACCCGAGTATCCGAGTTACAGGGAAACTCGAGTATCCGAGTTACAGAGAAGCACAAGTATCCGAGTTACAGGGAAACCCAGGTATCTGAGTTACAGGGAAACCCGAGTATCTCAGTTACAGGGGAACCTGTGTATATCACTTCCAGAGAAACCGGAATATCGGGGTTACAGGGAAACCCGAATATCTCAGTTACAGGGAAACCGGAGTATCCCAGTTACACGGAAACCCAGGTATCTGAGTTGCAGGGAGACCAGAGTATCCGAGTTACAGGGAAACCGGTGTATCTCAGTTACAGGGAAACTGGAGTAGTCGAGTTACAGGGAAACCCGCGTATCCCAGAGACAGGGAAACCGGTGTATCTCGGTTAATGTGAAACCGGAGTACCCGAGTTACAAAGAAACCGGAGTATCTCAGTTACAGGGAAACCCGAGAATCCGAGTTACAGTGAAACACAAGTATCTCAGTTACAGGGAATCTAGAGTATCTCAGTTATAGGAAAACCCGAGTATCCGAGTAACAGGGAAACCCAGGTATCTCAGTTACAGGGAAACCGGAGTACCCGAGTTACAGGGAAACCGGAATATCCGAGTTACAATGAAACCCGAATATCTGAGTTACAGGTTAACCAGTGTATCTCAGTTACAGGGAAACCCGAGTATCTAAGTTACAGGGAAACCGGAGAATCCCAGTTACAGGGAAACCCGGTTATCTGAGTTGCAGGGAAACCAGAGTACCCGAGTTACAGGGAAACCGTTGTATCTCAGTTACAGGGAAACTGGATTATCCCAGTTACAGGGAAACCCGAGTATCTCAGTTACAGGGAAACCCAGGTATCTGAGTTACAGGGAAACCCGAGTATCTCAGTTACAGGGAAACCTGTGTATATCACTTACAGAGAAACCGGAATATCGGGGTTACAGGGAAACCCGAGGATCCGTGTTACAGGGAAACCCGAGTATCCCGGTTACAGGGAAACCGGAGTATCCCAGTTACAGGGAAACCTGAGTATCTCAGTTACAGGGAAACCGCTGTATCTCAATTACAGGGAAACCCGAGTATCTCAGTTACAGGGAAACCCGGGTATCTCAGTTACAGGGAAATCCGAATATCGCAGTTACAGGGAAACCGGTGTATCTCAGTTACAGGGAAACCGGAGTATCCCAGTTACACGGAAACCCAGGTATCTGAGTTGTAGGGAGACCAGAGTATCCGAGTTACAGGGAAACCGGTGTATCTCAGTTACAGGGAAACTGGAGTATCCGAGTTACTGGGAAACCCGCGTATCCCAGAGACAGGGAAACCGGTGTATCTCGGTTAATGTGAAACCGGAGTACCCGAGTTACAAAGAAACCGGAGTATCTCAGTTACAGGGAAACCCGAGTATCCGAGTTACAGTGAAACACAAGTATCTCAGTTACTGGGAATCTAGAGTATCTCAGTTATAGGAAAACCCGAGTATCCGAGTAACAGGGAAACCCAGGTATCTCAGTTACAGGGAAACCCGAGTATCCGAGTTACAGTGAAACACGAGTATCTCAGTTACAGGGAAACCGGAGTACCCGAGTTACAGGGAAACCGGAATATCTCAGTTACAGGCAAACTGGAGTATCCGAGTTAAAGGGACACCCGAGTATCGCAGTTACAGGGAAACCGGAGTACCCGAGTTACAGGGAAACCGGAATATCCGAGTTACAATGAAACCCGAATATCTGAGTTACAGGTTAACCAGTGTATCTCAGTTACAGGGAAACCCGAGTATCTAAGATACAGGGAAACCGGAGTATCCCAGTTACAGGGAAACCCGGTTATCTGAGTTGCAGGGAAACCAGAGTATCCGAGTTACAGGGAAACCGGTGTATCTCAGTTACAGGGAAACTGGAATATCCCAGTTACAGGGAAACCCGAGTATCTCAGTTACAGGGAAACCAGAGTATCTCAGTTACAGTGAAACCGGAGTACCCGAGTTACAGGGAAATCCGAGTATCTCAGTTACATGGAAACCCGAGTATCCGAGTTACAGGGAAACTCGAGTATCCGAGTTACAAGGAAGCACAAGTATCCGAGTTACAGGGAAACCCAGGTATCTGAGTTACAGGGAAACCCGAGTATCTCAGTTACAGGGAAACCTGTGTATATCACTTCCAGAGAAACCGGAATATCGGGGTTACAGGGAAACCCGAATATCTCAGTTACTGGGAAACCGGAGTATCCGAGTTACAGGGAAACTGGTGTATCTCAGTTACAGGGAAACCGGAGTAACCGAGTCACAGGGAAACCCGCGTATCTCAGTAAAAGGGAAACCGATGTATCTCAGTTACAAGGAAACCGGAGTATACGACTTACAGGGAAACCCAAGTATCTCAGTTACAGGGAAACCGGAGTATCTCAGTTACAGGGAAACCCGAGTATCCGAGTTACAGGGAAACCCGAGTATGCGAGTTACAGGGAAAAACAAGAATCTGAGTTACAGGGAAACCCAAGTATCTCAGTTAACGTGAAACCAGAGTATCTCAGTTACAGGAAACCCAAGTATCCGAGTTACAGGGAAACTGGTGTATCTCAGTTACAGGGAATCCGGAGTATCCGAGCTACATGGAATCCCGCGTATCTCAGTCACAGGGAAACCGGTGTATCTTAGTTACAGGGAAACCGGAGTACCCGAATTACAGGGAAACCGGAATATCTCAGTTACGGGGACACCCGAATATCCGAGTTACAGGGAAACCCAAGTATCTCAGTTACAGGGAAAACGGAGTATCTCAGTTACAGGGAAACCCGAGTATCCGAGTTACAGGGAAACCCGAGTACGCGAGTTACAGGGAAAAACAAGAATCTGAGTTACAGGGAAACCCAAGTATCTCAGTTAAAGTGAAACCAGAGTATCTCAGTTACAGGAAACCCAAGTATCCGAGTTACAGGGAAACTGGTGTATCTCAGTTACAGGGAATCCGGAGTATCCGAGTTACATGGAATCCCGTGTATCTCAGTCACAGGGAAACCCGAGTATCCGAGTTACAGGGAAACCGGTGTATCGCAGTTACAGGGAAACCGGAGTATCTCAGTTACAGGGAAACCCGAGTATCCTAGTTACAGGGAAACCCGATTATCTCAGTTACAGGGAAACCGATGTATCTCAATTACAGGGAAACTGAGTATCTGAGTTGCAGGGAAGCCCGAGTATCTCAGTTGGAGGGAAACCAGAGTATCTCAGTTAAAGGTAAACCGGAGTTTCCGAGTTTCAGGGAAACCCGAGTATAGGAGTTCTAGGGAAACCCGTGTATGCTAGTTACAGGGAAACCCGTGTATCCGAGTTACAGGGAAACTGGTGTATATCAGTTACAGGGAAACCCGAGTATCCGAGTTACAGGGAAACACGAGTATCTCAGTTACTGGGAAACCGGAGTATATCAGTTTCAGGGAAACCCGAGTATCTGAGTTACAGGGAAACCCGAGTATCTCAGGTACAGGGAAACCAGAGTATCTCAGTTACAGGAAAACCCGAGTATCTCAGTTACAGGGAAACCCGAGTATCCGAGTTACAGTGAAACCCGAGTATACGAGTTCTAGGGAAACCCGTGTATGCTAGTTACAGGGAAACCCGTGTATCCGAGTTACAGGGAAACTGGTGTATATCAGTTACAGGGAAACCCGAGTATCCGAGTTACAGGGAAACCCGAGTATCTCAGGTACAGGGAAACCAGAGTATCTCAGTTACAGGAAAACCCGAGTATCTCAGTTACAGGGAACCCGGTGTACCTCAGTTACAGGGTAACCAGTGTATCTCAGTTACAGGGAAACCCGAGTATCTAAGTTACAGGGAAACACGTGTATCTCAGTTACAGGGAAACCAAAGTATCTCAGTTACAGGGAAACCGGAGTATCCCAGTTACACGGAAACCCAGGTATCTGAGTTGCAGGGAGACCAGAGTATCCGAGTTACAGGGAAACCGGTGTATCTCAGTTACAGGGAAACTGGAGTATCCGAGTTACTGGGAAACCCGCGTATCCCAGAGACAGGGAAACCGGTGTATCTCGGTTAATGTGAAACCGGAGTACCCGAGTTACAAAGAAACCGGAGTATCTCAGTTACAGGGAAACCCGAGTATCCGAGTTACAGTGAAACACAAGTATCTCAGTTACTGGGAATCTAGAGTATCTCAGTTATAGGAAAACCCGAGTATCCGAGTAACAGGGAAACCCAGGTATCTCAGTTACAGGGAAACCCGAGTATCCGAGTTACAGTGAAACACGAGTATCTCAGTTACAGGGAAACCGGAGTACCCGAGTTACAGGGAAACCGGAATATCTCAGTTACAGGCAAACTGGAGTATCCGAGTTAAAGGGACACCCGAGTATCGCAGTTACAGGGAAACCGGAGTACCCGAGTTACAGGGAAACCGGAATATCCGAGTTACAATGAAACCCGAATATCTGAGTTACAGGTTAACCAGTGTATCTCAGTTACAGGGAAACCCGAGTATCTAAGATACAGGGAAACCGGAGTATCCCAGTTACAGGGAAACCCGGTTATCTGAGTTGCAGGGAAACCAGAGTATCCGAGTTACAGGGAAACCGGTGTATCTCAGTTACAGGGAAACTGGAATATCCCAGTTACAGGGAAACCCGAGTATCTCAGTTACAGGGAAACCAGAGTATCTCAGTTACAGTGAAACCGGAGTACCCGAGTTACAGGGAAATCCGAGTATCTCAGTTACATGGAAACCCGAGTATCCGAGTTACAGGGAAACTCGAGTATCCGAGTTACAAGGAAGCACAAGTATCCGAGTTACAGGGAAACCCAGGTATCTGAGTTACAGGGAAACCCGAGTATCTCAGTTACAGGGAAACCTGTGTATATCACTTCCAGAGAAACCGGAATATCGGGGTTACAGGGAAACCCGAATATCTCAGTTACTGGGAAACCGGAGTATCCGAGTTACAGGGAAACTGGTGTATCTCAGTTACAGGGAAACCGGAGTAACCGAGTCACAGGGAAACCCGCGTATCTCAGTAAAAGGGAAACCGATGTATCTCAGTTACAAGGAAACCGGAGTATACGACTTACAGGGAAACCCAAGTATCTCAGTTACAGGGAAACCGGAGTATCTCAGTTACAGGGAAACCCGAGTATCCGAGTTACAGGGAAACCCGAGTATGCGAGTTACAGGGAAAAACAAGAATCTGAGTTACAGGGAAACCCAAGTATCTCAGTTAACGTGAAACCAGAGTATCTCAGTTACAGGAAACCCAAGTATCCGAGTTACAGGGAAACTGGTGTATCTCAGTTACAGGGAATCCGGAGTATCCGAGCTACATGGAATCCCGCGTATCTCAGTCACAGGGAAACCGGTGTATCTTAGTTACAGGGAAACCGGAGTACCCGAATTACAGGGAAACCGGAATATCTCAGTTACGGGGACACCCGAATATCCGAGTTACAGGGAAACCCAAGTATCTCAGTTACAGGGAAAACGGAGTATCTCAGTTACAGGGAAACCCGAGTATCCGAGTTACAGGGAAACCCGAGTACGCGAGTTACAGGGAAAAACAAGAATCTGAGTTACAGGGAAACCCAAGTATCTCAGTTAAAGTGAAACCAGAGTATCTCAGTTACAGGAAACCCAAGTATCCGAGTTACAGGGAAACTGGTGTATCTCAGTTACAGGGAATCCGGAGTATCCGAGTTACATGGAATCCCGTGTATCTCAGTCACAGGGAAACCCGAGTATCCGAGTTACAGGGAAACCGGTGTATCGCAGTTACAGGGAAACCGGAGTATCTCAGTTACAGGGAAACCCGAGTATCCTAGTTACAGGGAAACCCGATTATCTCAGTTACAGGGAAACCGATGTATCTCAATTACAGGGAAACTGAGTATCTGAGTTGCAGGGAAGCCCGAGTATCTCAGTTGGAGGGAAACCAGAGTATCTCAGTTAAAGGTAAACCGGAGTTTCCGAGTTTCAGGGAAACCCGAGTATAGGAGTTCTAGGGAAACCCGTGTATGCTAGTTACAGGGAAACCCGTGTATCCGAGTTACAGGGAAACTGGTGTATATCAGTTACAGGGAAACCCGAGTATCCGAGTTACAGGGAAACACGAGTATCTCAGTTACTGGGAAACCGGAGTATATCAGTTTCAGGGAAACCCGAGTATCTGAGTTACAGGGAAACCCGAGTATCTCAGGTACAGGGAAACCAGAGTATCTCAGTTACAGGAAAACCCGAGTATCTCAGTTACAGGGAAACCCGAGTATCCGAGTTACAGTGAAACCCGAGTATACGAGTTCTAGGGAAACCCGTGTATGCTAGTTACAGGGAAACCCGTGTATCCGAGTTACAGGGAAACTGGTGTATATCAGTTACAGGGAAACCCGAGTATCCGAGTTACAGGGAAACCCGAGTATCTCAGGTACAGGGAAACCAGAGTATCTCAGTTACAGGAAAACCCGAGTATCTCAGTTACAGGGAACCCGGTGTACCTCAGTTACAGGGTAACCAGTGTATCTCAGTTACAGGGAAACCCGAGTATCTAAGTTACAGGGAAACACGTGTATCTCAGTTACAGGGAAACCAAAGTATCTCAGTTACAGGGAAACCGGAGTATCCCAGTTACACGGAAACCCAGGTATCTGAGTTGCAGGGAGACCAGAGTATCCGAGTTACAGGGAAACCGGTGTATCTCAGTTACAGGGAAACTGGAGTATCCGAGTTACAGGGAAACCCGCGTATCCCAGAGACAGGGAAACCGGTGTATCTCGGTTAATGTGAAACCGGAGTACCCGGGTTACAAAGAAACCGGAGTATCTCAGTTACAGGGAAACCCGAGAATCCGAGTTACAGTGAAACACAAGTATCTCAGTTACAGGGAATCTAGAGTATCTCAGTTATAGGAAAACCCGAGTATCCGAGTAACAGGGAAACCCAGGTATCTCAGTTACAGGGAAACCGGAGTACCCGAGTTACAGGGAAACCGGAATATCCGAGTTACAATGAAACCCGAATATCTGAGTTACAGGTTAACCAGTGTATCTCAGTTACAGGGAAACCCGAGTATCTAAGTTACAGGGAAACCGGAGAATCCCAGTTACAGGGAAACCCGGTTATCTGAATTGCAGGGAAACCAGAGTACCCGAGTTACAGGGAAACCGGTGTATCTCAGTTACAGGGAAACTGGATTATCCCAGTTACAGGGAAACCCGAGTATCTCAGTTACAGGGAAACCCAGGTACCTGAGTTACAGGGAAACCCGAGTATCTCAGTTACAGGGAAACCTGTGTATATCACTTACAGAGAAACCGGAATATCGGGGTTACAGGGAAACCCGAGGATCCGTGTTACAGGGAAACCCGAGTATCCCGGTTACAGGGAAACCGGAGTATCCCAGTTACAGGGAAACCTGAGTATCTCAGTTACAGGGAAACCGCTGTATCTCAGTTACAGGGAAACCTGAGTATCTCAGTTACAGGGAAACCCGGGTATCTCAGTTACAGGGAAATCCGAACATCGCAGTTACAGGGAAACCGGTGTATCTCAGTTACAGGGAAACCGGAGTATCCCAGTTACACGGAAACCCAGGTATCTGAGTTGTAGGGAGACCAGAGTATCCGAGTTACAGGGAAACCGGTGTATCTCAGTTACAGGGAAACTGGAGTATCCGAGTTACTGGGAAACCCGCGTATCCCAGAGACAGGGAAACCGGTGTATCTCGGTTAATGTGAAACCGGAGTACCCGAGTTACAAAGAAACCGGAGTATCTCAGTTACAGGGAAACCCGAGTATCCGAGTTACAGTGAAACACAAGTATCTCAGTTACTGGGAATCTAGAGTATCTCAGTTATAGGAAAACCCGAGTATCCGAGTAACAGGGAAACCCAGGTATCTCAGTTACAGGGAAACCCGAGTATCCGAGTTACAGTGAAACACGAGTATCTCAGTTACAGGGAAACCGGAGTACCCGAGTTACAGGGAAACCGGAATATCTCAGTTACAGGCAAACTGGAGTATCCGAGTTAAAGGGACACCCGAGTATCGCAGTTACAGGGAAACCGGAGTACCCGAGTTACAGGGAAACCGGAATATCCGAGTTACAATGAAACCCGAATATCTGAGTTACAGGTTAACCAGTGTATCTCAGTTACAGGGAAACCCGAGTATCTAAGATACAGGGAAACCGGAGTATCCCAGTTACAGGGAAACCCGGTTATCTGAGTTGCACGGAAACCAGAGTATCCGAGTTACAGGGAAACCGGTGTATCTCAGTTACAGGGAAACTGGAATATCCCAGTTACAGGGAAACCCGAGTATCTCAGTTACAGGGAAACCAGAGTATCTCAGTTACAGTGAAACCGGAGTACCCGAGTTACAGGGAAATCCGAGTATCTCAGTTACATGGAAACCCGAGTATCCGAGTTACAGGGAAACTCGAGTATCCGAGTTACAAGGAAGCACAAGTATCCGAGTTACAGGGAAACCCAGGTATCTGAGTTACAGGGAAACTCGAGTATCTCAGTTACAGGGAAACCTGTGTATATCACTTACAGAGAAACCGGAATATCGGGGTTACAGGGAAACCCGAATATCTGAGTTACAGTGAAACTGGAGTATCCGAGTCACAGGGAAACCCAAGTATCTCAGTTACAGGGAAACCGGAGTATCCGGGTTACAGGGAAACTGGTGTATCTCAGTTACAGGGAAACCGGAGTAACCGAGTCACAGGGAAACCCGCGTATCTCAGTAAAAGGGAAACCGATGTATCTCAGTTACAAGGAAACCGGAGTATCCGACTTACAGGGAAACCCAAGTATCTCAGTTACAGGGAAACCGGAGTATCTCAGTTACAGGGAAACCCGAGTATCCGAGTTACAGGGAAACCCGAGTATGCGAGTTGCAGGGAAAAACAAGAATCTGAGTTACAGGGAAACCCAAGTATCTCAGTTAAAGTGAAACCAGAGTATCTCAGTTACAGGAAACCCAAGTATCAGAGTTACAGGGAAACTGGTGTATCTCAGTTACAAGGAATCCGGAGTATCCGAGCTACATGGAATCCCGCGTATCTCAGTCACAGGGAAACTGGTGTATCTCAGTTACAGGGAAACCGGAGTACCCGAATTACAGGGAAACCGGAATATCTCAGTTACAGGGAAACCAGAATATCCGAGTTACAATGAAACCCGAATATCTGAGTTACAGGTTAACCAGTGTATCTCAGTTACAGGGAAACCCGAGTATCTAAGTTACAGGGAAACCGGAGAATCCCAGTTACAGGGAAACCCGGTTATCTGAGTTGCAGGGAAACCAGAGTACCCGAGTTACAGGGAAACCGGTGTATCTCAGTTACAGGGAAACTGGATTATCCCAGTTACAGGGAAACCCGAGTATCTCAGTTACAGGGAAACCTGTGTATATCACTTACAGAGAAACCGGAATATCGGGGTTACAGGGAAACCCGAGGATCCGTGTTACAGGGAAACCCGAGTATCCCGGTTACAGGGAAACCGGAGTATCCCAGTTACAGGGAAACCTGAGTATCTCAGTTACAGGGAAACCGCTGTATCTCAGTTACAGGGAAACCCGAGTATCTCAGTTACAGGGAAACCCGGGTATCTCAGTTACAGGGAAATCCGAATATCGCAGTTACAGGGAAACCGGTGTATCTCAGTTACAGGGAAACCGGAGTATCCCAGTTACACGGAAACCCAGGTATCTGAGTTGTAGGGAGACCAGAGTATCCGAGTTACAGGGAAACCGGTGTATCTCAGTTACAGGGAAACTGGAGTATCCGAGTTACTGGGAAACCCGCGTATCCCAGAGACAGGGAAACCGGTGTATCTCGGTTAATGTGAAACCGGAGTACCCGAGTTACAAAGAAACCGGAGTATCTCAGTTACAGGGAAACCCGAGTATCCGAGTTACAGTGAAACACAAGTATCTCAGTTACTGGGAATCTAGAGTATCTCAGTTATAGGAAAACCCGAGTATCCGAGTAAAAGGGAAACCCAGGTATCTCAGTTACAGGGAAACCCGAGTATCCGAGTTACAGTGAAACACGAGTATCTCAGTTACAGGGAAACCGGAGTACCCGAGTTTCAGGGAAACCGGAATATCTCAGTTACAGGCAAACTGGAGTATCCGAGTTAAAGGGACACCCGAGTATCGCAGTTACAGGGAAACCGGAGTACCCCAGTTACAGGGAAACCGGAATATCCAAGTTACAATGAAACCCGAATATCTGAGTTACAGGTTAACCAGTGTATCTCAGTTACAGGGAAACCCGAGTATCTAAGATACAGGGAAACCGGAGTATCCCAGTTACAGGGAAACCTGGTTATCTGAGTTGCAGGGAAACCAGAGTATCCGAGTTACAGGGAAACCGGTGTATCTCAGTTACAGGGAAACTGGAATATCCCAGTTACAGGGAAACCCGAGTATCTCAGTTACAGGGAAACCAGAGTATCTCAGTTACAGTGAAACCGGAGTACCCGAGTTACAGGGAAATCCGAGTATCTCAGTTACATGGAAACCCGAGTATCCGAGTTACAGGGAAACTCGAGTATCCGAGTTACAAGGAAGCACAAGTATCCGAGTTACAGGGAAACCCAGGTATCTGAGTTACAGGGAAACCCGAGTATCTCAGTTACAGGGAAACCTGTGTATATCACTTACAGAGAAACCGGAATATCGGGGTTACAGGGAAACCCGAATATCTGAGTTACAGTGAAACTGGAGTATCCGAGTCACAGGGAAACCCAAGTATCTCAGTTACAGGGAAACCGGAGTATCTGGGTTACAGGGAAACTGGTGTATCTCAGTTACAGGGAAACCGGAGTAACCGAGTCACAGGGAAACCCGCGTATCTCAGTAAAAGGGAAACCGATGTATCTCAGTTACAAGGAAACCGGAGTATCCGACTTACAGGGAAACCCAAGTATCTCAGTTACAGGGAAACCGGAGTATCTCAGTTACAGGGAAACCCGAGTATCCGAGTTACAGGGAAACCCGAGTATGCGAGTTACAGGGAAAAACAAGAATCTGAGTTACAGGGAAACCCAAGTATCTCAGTTAAAGTGAAACCAGAATATCTCAGTTACAGGAAACCCAAGTATCCGAGTTACAGGGAAACTGGTGTATCTCAGTTACAAGGAATCCGGAGTATCCGAGCTACATGGAATCCCGCGTATCTCAGTCACAGGGAAACTGGTGTATCTCAGTTACAGGGAAACCGGAGTACCCGAATTACAGGGAAACCGGAATATCTCAGTTACGGGGACACCCGAATATCCGAGTTACAGGGAAACCGGTGTATTTCAGGTACAGGAAAACCCGAGTATCTCAGTTACAGGAAACCCGAGTATCTCAGTTACAGGGAAACCCGAGTATCTCAGTTACAGGGAAACCCGAGTATCCGATTTACAGTGAAACCCGAGTATACGAGTTCTAGGGAAATCCGTGTATGCTAGTTACAGGGAAACCCGAGTATCCGAGTTACAGGGAAACTGGTGTATATCAGTTACAGGGAAACCGGTGTATCCGACTTACAGGGATACCCGTGTATCTCAGTTATAGGGAAACAGGAGTATCCGAGTTACAGGGAAACCGAAGTATCCGAGTTACAGGGAAACCGAAGTATCCGAGTTACAGGGAAACCGGTGTATCTCAGTTACAGGGAAACTGGAGTACCCGAGTTATAGGGAAACCGGAATATCTCAGTTACAGGGAAATCCGACTATCCGAGTGACAGTGAAACCTGAGTATCCGAGTTATAGGGAAACCCGTGTATGCTAGTTACAGGGAAACCCGAGTATCCGACTTACAGGGAACCCGGTGTACCTCAGTTACAGGGTAACCAGTGTATCTCAGTTACAGGGAAACCCGAGTATCTAAGTTACAGGGAAACACGTGTATCTCAGTTACAGGGAAACCGAAGTATCTCAGTTACAGGGAAACCGGAGTATCCCAGTTACACGGAAACCCAGGTATCTGAGTTGCAGGGAGACCAGAGTATCCGAGTTACAGGGAAACCGGTGTATCTCAGTTACAGGGAAACTGGAGTATCCGAGTTACAGGGAAACCCGCGTGTCCCAGAGACAGGGAAACCGGTGTATCTCGGTTAAGGTGAAACCGGAGTACCCGAGTTACAAAGAAACCGGATTATCTCAGTTACAGGGAAACCCGAGTATCCGAGTTACAGTGAATCACAAGTATCTCAGTTACAGGGAATCTAGAGTATCTCAGTTATAGGAAAACCCGAGTATCCGAGTAACAGGGAAACCCAGGTATCTCAGTTACAGGGAAACCCGAGTATCCGAGTTACAGTGAAACACGAGTATCCCAGTTACAGGCAAACTGGAGTATCCGAGTTAAAGGGACACCCGAGTATCGCAGTTACAGGGAAACCAGAGTACTCGAGTTACAGGTAAATCTGAATACTCGAGTTACAGGGAAATCCGAATATCTGAGTTACAGGGAAACCCGAGTATCTGAGTTACAGGAAACCCGTGTATCCGAGTTACAGGGAATCCTGTGTACCTCTGTTACAGGGAAACCGGTGTATCCGACTTACAGGGAAACCCGTGTATCTCAGTTACACGGAAACCGGTGTATCCGAGTTACAGGGAAACCAGAGTATCTCAGTTACAGGGAAACCGGTGTATCTCACTTAAAGGGAAACCAGAGTATCTCAGTTACAGGGAAACCCGATTATCTGAGTTACAGGGAAACCCGTGTATCCGAGTTACAGGGAAACCCGAGGATCCGTGTTACAGGGAAACCCAAGTATCCCGGTTACAGGGAAACCGGAGTATCCCAGTTACAGGGAAACCTGAGTATCTCAGTTACAGGGAAACCGCTGTATCTCAGTTACAGGGAAACCCGAGTATCCGAGTTACAGGGAAACCGGTGTACCACAGTTACAGGCAGTGGAGTATCTCAAGTACAGGGAAACCCGAGTATCCTAGTTACAGGGAAACCCGAGTATCTCAGTTACAGGGAAACCGGTGTATCTCAGTTACAGGGAAACTGGAGTATCCGAGTTAGAGGGAAACTGGGGTATCTCAGTTACAGGGAAACCCGAGTATCCGAGTTACAGGGAAACCAGTGTATCTCAGTTACAGGGAAACCGGACATTCTCAGTTACAGGGAAACACGAGAATTCTAGTTACAGGGAAACCCGAGTATCTCAGTTACAGTGAAACCGGTGTATCTCAGTTACAGGGAAACTGGAGCATCCGAATTACTGGGAAACCGGAGTATCTCAGTTACAGGGAAACCAGAGTATCCGAGTTACAGGGAAACCCGAATATCCGAGTTACGGGGGAACCGGAGTATCTCAGTTACAGGGAAACCCGAGTATCCGAGTGACAGGGAAACCGGAGTATCCGAGTTAAAGTAAACTGGAGTATCTCAGTTACAGGGAAACCAGTGTATCCGAATTACAGTGAAACCAGAGTATCCGATTTACAGGGAAACCTGTGTATCTCAGTTACAGGGAAACTGCAGTACCCGAGTTACAGGGAAGCCGTAATATCTCAGTTACAGCGAAACCGGACTATCCGAGTTACAGAGAAACCGGTGTATCTGAGTTACAGGGAAACCCGAGTATCCGAGTTACAGGGAAACCCGAGTATCTCAGTTTCAGGGAAACCAGAGTATCTCAGTTACAGGGAAACCCGAGTATCCGAGTTACAGGGAAACCGGTGTATCGCAGTTACAGGGAAACCGGATTATCTCAGTTACAGGGAAACCTGAGTATCCTAGTTACAGGGAAACCCGATTATCTCAGTTACAGGGAAACCGATGTATCTCAGTTACAGGGAAACCGGTGTATCTCAGTTACAGGGAAACTGAGTATCTGAGTTACAGGGAAGCCCGAGTATCTCAGTTAGAGGGAAACCAGAGTATCTCAGTTAAAGGTAAACCGGAGTTTCCGAGTTTCAGGGAAGCCGGAGTACCCGAGTTACAGGGAAACCCGAGTATCTCAGGTACAGGGAAACCAGAGCATCTCAGTTACAGGAAAACCCGAGTATATCAGTTACAGGGAAACCCGAGTATCCGAGTTACAGTGAAACCCGAGTATACGAGTTCGAGGGAAACCCGTGTATGCTAGTTACAGGGAAACCCGTGTATCCGAGTTACAGGGAAACTGGTGTATATCAGTTACAGGGAAACCCGAGTATCCGAGTTACAGGGAAACACGAGTATCTCAGTTACTGGGAAACCGGAGTATCTCAGTTTCAGGGAAACCCGAGTATCCGATTTACAGGGAAACCCGTGTATCCGAGTTACAGGGAAACCTGAGTATCTCAGTTACAGGGAAACCGGAGTACTCGAGTTACAGGTAAATCTGAATATTCAAGTTACAGGGAAACCCGAGTATCCGAGTTACAGGGAAACCCGAGTATCTCAGTTACAGGGAAACCCGAGTATCCGAGTTACAGGGAAACCGGAGTATCTCAGTTCCAGGGAAACCGGAGTATGTCAGTTACAGGGAAACCCGAGTATCCGAGTTACAGGGAAACCCGAGTATCCGAGTTACAGGGAAACACAAGTATCTGAGTTGCAGGGAAACCCAAGTATCTCAGTTACAGGGAAACCCGAGTTTATAAGTTACAGGGAAACGGTTTATATCAGTTACACGGAAACCGGAGTATCCGAGTTACAGGGAAACTGGAATATCTCAGTTACAGGTAAACCCGAGTATCCGAGTTACAGGGAAACTGGTGTATCTCAGTTACAGGGAATCCGGAGTATCCGAGTTACATGGAATCCCGTGTATCTCAGTCACAGGGAAAGCAGAGTATCTCAGTAACAGGGAAACCCGAGTATCCGAGTTACAGGGAAACCGGTGTATCGCAGTTACAGGGAAACCCAAGTATCTCAGTTACAGGGTAACCGGAGTATCTCAGTTACAAGGAAACCCGAGTATCCGAGTTACAGGGAATCCTGTGTACCTCTGTTACAGGGAAACCGGTGTATCCGACTTACAGGGAAACCCGTGTATCTCAGTTACACGGAAACCGGTGTATCCGAGTTACAGGGAAACCAGAGTATCTCAGTTACAGGGAAACCGGTGTATCTCACTTAAAGGGAAACCAGAGTATCTCAGTTACAGGGAAACCCGATTATCTGAGTTACAGGGAAACCCGTGTATCCGAGTTACAGGGAAACCCGAGGATCCGTGTTACAGGGAAACCCAAGTATCCCGGTTACAGGGAAACCGGAGTATCCCAGTTACAGGGAAACCTGAGTATCTCAGTTACAGGGAAACCGCTGTATCTCAGTTACAGGGAAACCCGAGTATCCGAGTTACAGGGAAACCGGTGTACCACAGTTACAGGCAGTGGAGTATCTCAAGTACAGGGAAACCCGAGTATCCTAGTTACAGGGAAACCCGAGTATCTCAGTTACAGGGAAACCGGTGTATCTCAGTTACAGGGAAACTGGAGTATCCGAGTTAGAGGGAAACTGGGGTATCTCAGTTACAGGGAAACCCGAGTATCCGAGTTACAGGGAAACCAGTGTATCTCAGTTACAGGGAAACCGGACATTCTCAGTTACAGGGAAACACGAGAATTCTAGTTACAGGGAAACCCGAGTATCTCAGTTACAGTGAAACCGGTGTATCTCAGTTACAGGGAAACTGGAGCATCCGAATTACTGGGAAACCGGAGTATCTCAGTTACAGGGAAACCAGAGTATCCGAGTTACAGGGAAACCCGAATATCCGAGTTACGGGGGAACCGGAGTATCTCAGTTACAGGGAAACCCGAGTATCCGAGTGACAGGGAAACCGGAGTATCCGAGTTAAAGTAAACTGGAGTATCTCAGTTACAGGGAAACCAGTGTATCCGAATTACAGTGAAACCAGAGTATCCGATTTACAGGGAAACCTGTGTATCTCAGTTACAGGGAAACTGCAGTACCCGAGTTACAGGGAAGCCGTAATATCTCAGTTACAGCGAAACCGGACTATCCGAGTTACAGAGAAACCGGTGTATCTGAGTTACAGGGAAACCCGAGTATCCGAGTTACAGGGAAACCCGAGTATCTCAGTTTCAGGGAAACCAGAGTATCTCAGTTACAGGGAAACCCGAGTATCCGAGTTACAGGGAAACCGGTGTATCGCAGTTACAGGGAAACCGGATTATCTCAGTTACAGGGAAACCTGAGTATCCTAGTTACAGGGAAACCCGATTATCTCAGTTACAGGGAAACCGATGTATCTCAGTTACAGGGAAACCGGTGTATCTCAGTTACAGGGAAACTGAGTATCTGAGTTACAGGGAAGCCCGAGTATCTCAGTTAGAGGGAAACCAGAGTATCTCAGTTAAAGGTAAACCGGAGTTTCCGAGTTTCAGGGAAGCCGGAGTACCCGAGTTACAGGGAAACCCGAGTATCTCAGGTACAGGGAAACCAGAGCATCTCAGTTACAGGAAAACCCGAGTATATCAGTTACAGGGAAACCCAAGTATCCGAGTTACAGTGAAACCCGAGTATACGAGTTCGAGGGAAACCCGTGTATGCTAGTTACAGGGAAACCCGTGTATCCGAGTTACAGGGAAACTGGTGTATATCAGTTACAGGGAAACCCGAGTATCCGAGTTACAGGGAAACACGAGTATCTCAGTTACTGGGAAACCGGAGTATCTCAGTTTCAGGGAAACCCGAGTATCCGATTTACAGGGAAACCCGTGTATCCGAGTTACAGGGAAACCTGAGTATCTCAGTTACAGGGAAACCGGAGTACTCGAGTTACAGGTAAATCTGAATATTCAAGTTACAGGGAAACCCGAGTATCCGAGTTACAGGGAAACCCGAGTATCTCAGTTACAGGGAAACCCGAGTATCCGAGTTACAGGGAAACCGGAGTATCTCAGTTCCAGGGAAACCGGAGTATGTCAGTTACAGGGAAACCCGAGTATCCGAGTTACAGGGAAACCCGAGTATCCGAGTTACAGGGAAACACAAGTATCTGAGTTGCAGGGAAACCCAAGTATCTCAGTTACAGGGAAACCCGAGTTTATAAGTTACAGGGAAACGGTTTATATCAGTTACACGGAAACCGGAGTATCCGAGTTACAGGGAAACTGGAATATCTCAGTTACAGGTAAACCCGAGTATCCGAGTTACAGGGAAACTGGTGTATCTCAGTTACAGGGAATCCGGAGTATCCGAGTTACATGGAATCCCGTGTATCTCAGTCACAGGGAAAGCAGAGTATCTCAGTAACAGGGAAACCCGAGTATCCGAGTTACAGGGAAACCGGTGTATCGCAGTTACAGGGAAACCCAAGTATCTCAGTTACAGGGTAACCGGAGTATCTCAGTTACAAGGAAACCCGAGTATCCGAGTTACAGGGAAACCCGAGTATGCGAGTTACAGGGAGAAACAAGAATCTGAGTTACAGGGAAACCCAAGTATCTCAGTTAACGTGAAACCAGAGTATCTCAGTTACAGGAAACCCAAGTATCCGAGTTACAGGGAAACTGGTGTATCTCAGTTACAGGAAATCCGGAGTATCCGAGTTACATGGAATCCCGTGTATCTCAGTCACAGGGAAACCCGAGTATCCGAGTTACAGGGAAACCGGTGTATCGCAGTTACAGGGAAACCGGAGTATCTCAGTTACAGGAAACCCGAGTATCCGAGTTACAGGGAAACATGAGTATCTCAGGTACAGGGAAATCCGAGTATCCCTGTTGCAGGCAAACAAGTGTATCTCAGTTACAGGGAAACTGAGTATCCGAGTTACAGGGAAACTCCTGTATCGAGTTACAGGGAAACCCACGTATCTCAATTAAAGGGAAACCAGTGTGCACTCCGTTACAGGGAAACCGGAGTACCCGAGTTACAGGGACACCGGAATATCCGATTTACAATGAAACCCGAATATCTGAGTTATTGGTTAACCAGTGTATCTCAGTTACAGGGAAACCCGAGTATCTAAGTTACAGGGAAACCAGAGTATCCCAGTTACAGGGAAACCCGGTTATCTGAGTTGCAGGGAAACCAGAGTATCCGAGTTACAGGGAAACTGGTGTATCTCAGTTACAGGGAATCTGGAGTATCCGAGTTACATGGAATCCCGTGTATCTCAGTCACAGGGAAACCCGATTATCCGAGTTACAGGGAAACCGGAGTATCTCAGTTACAGGAAACCCGAGTATCCGAGTTACAGGGAAACATGAGTATCTCAGGTACAGGGAAATCCGAGTATCCCTGTTACAGGCAAACAAGTGTATCTCAGTTACAGGGAAACTGAGTATCCGAGTTACAGGGAAACCAGAGTATCCCAGTTACAGGGAAACCCGGTTATCTGAGTTGCAGGGAAACCAGAGTATCCGAGTTACAGGGAAACCGGTGTATCTCAGTTACAGGGAAACTGGAGTATCCGAGTTACAGGGCAATCCGCGTATCTCAGATACAGGGAAACCGGTGTATCTCGGTTAATGTGAAACCGGAGTACCCGAGTTACAAAGAAACCGGAGTATCTCAGTTACAGGGAAACCCGAGTATCCGAGTTACAGTGAAAGACGAGTATCTCAGTTACAGGGAAACCGGAGTATCTCAGTTACAGGGAAACCGGAATATCCGAGTTACAGGGAAACCCGAGTATCCGAGTTACAGGGAAACACGAGTATGCGAGTTACAGGGAAACCCAAGTATCTGATTTACAGGGAAACCGGTGTACCTCAGTTACAGGGAAACCGAAGTATCTCAGTTCCAGGGAAACCCAAGTATCTCAGTTACAGGGAAACCGGAGTATCTCAGTTACAGGGAAACCCGAGTATCCGAGTTACAGTGAAACACGAGTATCTCAGTTACAGAGAAACCGGAGTATCTCAGTTACAGGGAAACCGGAGTATCCGAGTTACAGGGAAACCCGAGTATCTGAGTAACAGGGAAACACGAGTATGCGAGTTACAGGGAAACCCAAGTATCTGATTTACAGGGAAACCGGTGTACCTCAGTTACAGGGAAACCCAAGTATCTCAGTTACAGGGAAACCCGAGTATCTCAGTTACAGGAAAACCGGTGTATATCAGTTACAGGGAAACCGGAGTATCCGACTTACACAAAATACCGAGTACCTCAGTTACAGGGAAACTGGAGTATCCGAGTTACAGGGAAACCAGAGTATCCGAGTTACAGGTAAACCGGTGTATCTCAGTTACAGGGAAACCCGAGTATCCGAGTTACCGTGACACCCGAGTATCCGAGTTATAGGGAAACCCGTGTATGCTAGTTACAGGGAAACCCAAGTATCTCAGTTACAGGGAAACCGGAGTATCCGAGTTACAGGGAAACTGGTGTATCTCAGTTACAGGGAAACCGGAGTAACCGAGTCACAGGGAAACCCGCGTATCTCAGTAAAAGGGAAACCGATGTATCTCAGTTACAAGGAAACCGGAGTATCCGACTTACAGGGAAACCCAAGTATCTCAGTTACAGGGAAACCGGAGTATCTCAGTTACAGGGAAACCCGAGTATCCGAGTTACAGGGAAACCCGAGTATGCGAGTTACAGGGAAAAACAAGAATCTGAGGTACAGGGAAACCCAAGTATCTCAGTTAAAGTGAAACCAGAGTATCTCAGTTACAGGAAACCCAAGTATCCGAGTTACAGGGAAACTCGAGTATCCGAGTTACAGGGAAGCACAAGTATCCGAGTTACAGGGAAACCCAGGTATCTGAGTTACAGGGAAACCCGAGTATCTCAGTTACAGGGAAACCTGTGTATATCACTTACAGAGAAACCGGAATATCGGGGTTACAGGGAAACCCGAATATCTGAGTTACAGTGAAACTGGAGTATCCGAGTCACAGGGAAACCCAAGTATCTCAGTTACAGGGAAACCGGAGTATCCGAGTTACAGGGAAACTGGTGTATCTCAGTTACAGGGAAACCGGAGTAACCGAGTCACAGGGAAACCCGCGTATCTCAGTAAAAGGGAAACCGATGTATCTCAGTTACAAGGAAACCGGAGTATCCGACTTACAGGGAAACCCAAGTATCTCAGTTACAGGGAAACCGGAGTATCTCAGTTACAGGGAAACCCGAGTATCCGAGTTACAGGGAAACCCGAGTATGCGAGTTACAGGGAAAAACAAGAATCTGAGTTACAGAGAAACCCAAGTATCTCAGTTAAAGTGAAACCAGAGTATCTCAGTTACAGGAAACCCAAGTATCCGAGTTACAGGGAAACTGGTGTATCTCAGTTACAGGTAATCCGGAGTATCCGAGCTACATGGAATCCCGCGTATCTCAGTCACAGGGAAACCGGTGTATCTCAGTTACAGGGAAACCGGAGTACCCGAATTACAGGGAAACCGGAATATCTCAGTTACGGGGACACCCGAATATCCGAGTTACAGGGAAACTGGTGTATCTCAGTCACAGGGAAAGCAGAATATCTCAGTAACAGGGAAACCCGAGTATCCGAGTTACAGGGAAACCGGTGTATCGCAGTTACAGGGAAACCCAAGTATCTCAGTTACAAGGAAACCAGAGTATCTCAGTTACAGGGAAACCCGAGTATCCGAGTTACAGGGAAACCCGAGTATGCGAGTTACAGGGAAAAACAAGAATCTGAGTTACAGGGAAACCCAAGTATCTCAGTTAAAGTGAAACCAGAGTATCTCAGTTACAGGAAACCCAAGTATCCGAGTTACAGGGAAACTGGTGTATCTCAGTTACAGGGAATCCGGAGTATCCGAGTTACATGGAATCCCGTGGTATCTCAGTCACAGGGAAACCCGAGTATCCGAGTTACAGGGAAACGGTGTATCGCAGTTACAGGGAAACCGGAGTATCTCAGTTACAGGGAAACCTGAGTATCCTAGTTACAGGGAAACCCGATTATCTCAGTTACAGGGAAACTGATGTATCTCAGTTACAGGGAAACTGAGTATCGGAGTTACAGGAAGCCCAAGTATCTCAGTTAGAGGGAAACCAGAGTATCTCAGTTAAAGATAAACCGGAGTTTCCGAGTTTCAGGGAAAACGGAGTACCCGAGTTACAGGGAAACCCGAGTATCTCAGTTACAGGGAAACCCGAGTATCCGAGTTACAGTGAAACCCGAGTATACGAGTTCGAGGGAAACCCGTGTATGCTAGTTACAGGGAAACCCGTGTATCCGAGTTACAGGGAAACTGGTGTATATCAGTTACAGGGAAACCCGAGTATCCGAGTTACAGGGAAACACGAGTATCTCAGTTACTGGGAAACCGGAGTACTCGAGTTACAGGTAAATCTGAATATTCGAGTTACAGGGAAACCCGAGTATCCGAGTTACAGGGAAACCCGAGTATCTCAGTTCCAGGGAGACCGGAGTATGTCAGTTACAGGGAAACCCGAGTATCCGAGTTACAGGGAAACACAAGTATCTGAGTTGCAGGGAAACCCAAGTATCTCAGTTACAGGGAAACCCGAGTTTATAAGTTACAGGGAAACGGTTTATATCAGTTACACGGAAACCGGAGTATCCGAGTTACAGGGAACCCCGCGTATCTCAGATACAGGGAAACCGGTGTATCTCGGTTAATGTGAAACCGGAGTACCCGAGTTACAAAGAAACTGGAGTATCTCAGTTACAGGGAAACCCGAGTATCCGAGTTACAGTGAAACACGAGTATCTCAGTTACAGGGAAACCGGAGTATCTCAGTTACAGGGAAACCGGAATATCCGAGTTGCAGGGAAACCCGAGTATCCGACTTACAGGGAAACACGAGTATGCGAGTTACAGGGAAACCCAAGTATCTGATTTACAAGGAAACCGGTGTACCTCAGTTACAGGGAAACCCAAGTATCTCAGTTACAGGGAAACCCAAGTATCTCAGTTACAGGAAAACCGGAGTATCTCAGTTACAGGGAAACCCGAGTATCCGAGTTACAGTGAAACACGAGTATCTCAGTTACAGGGAAACCGGAGTATCTCAATTACAGGGAAACCCGAGTATCCGAGTTACAGGGAAACCCGAGTATGCGAGTTACAGGGAAAAACAAGAATCTGAGGTACAGGGAAACCCAAGTATCTCAGTTAAAGTGAAACCAGAGTATCTCAGTTACAGGAAACCCAAGTATCCGAGTTACAGGGAAACTCGAGTATCCGAGTTACAGGGAAGCACAAGTATCCGAGTTACAGGGAAACCCAGGTATCTGAGTTACAGGGAAACCCGAGTATCTCAGTTACAGGGAAACCTGTGTATATCACTTACAGAGAAACCGGAATATCGGGGTTACAGGGAAACCCGAATATCTGAGTTACAGTGAAACTGGAGTATCCGAGTCACAGGGAAACCCAAGTATCTCAGTTACAGGGAAACCGGAGTATCCGAGTTACAGGGAAAACCGGTGTACCTCAGTTACAGGGAAACCGGAGTAACCGAGTCACAGGGAAACCCGCGTATCTCAGTAAAAGGGAAACCGATGTATCTCAGTTACAAGGAAACCGGAGTATCCGACTTACAGGGAAACCCAAGTATCTCAGTTACATGGAAACCCGAGTATCCGAGTTACAGTGAAACCCGAGTATACGAGTTCGAGGGAAACCCGTGTATGCTAGTTACAGGGAAACCCGTGTATCCGAGTTACAGGGAAACTGGTGTATATCAGTTACAGGGAAACCAGAGTATCCGAGTTACAGGGAAACACGAGTATCTCAGTTACTGGGAAACCGGAGAACTCGAGTTACAGGTAAATCTGAATATTCGAGTTACAGGGAAACCCGAGTATCCGAGTTACAGGGAAACCCGAGTATCTCAGTTACAGGGAAACCCGAGTATCCGAGTTACAGGGAAACCGGAGTATCTCAGTTCCAGGGAGACCGGAGTATGTCAGTTACAGGGAAACCCGAGTATCCGAGTTACAGGGAAACACAAGTATCTGAGTTGCAGGGAAACCCAAGTATCTCAGTTACAGGGAAACCCGAGTTTATAAGTTACAGGGAAACGGTTTATATCAGTTACACGGAAACCGGAGTATCCGAGTTACAGGGAACCCCGCGTATCTCAGATACAGGGAAACCGGTGTATCTCGGTTAATGTGAAACCGGAGTACCCGAGTTACAAAGAAACCGGAGTATCTCAGTTACAGGGAAACCCGAGTATCCGAGTTACAGTGAAACACGAGTATCTCAGTTACAGGGGAACCGGAGTATCTCAGTTACAGGGAAACCGGAATATCCGAGTTGCAGGGAAACCCGAGTATCCGACTTACAGGGAAGCACGAGTATGCGAGTTACAGGGAAACCCAAGTATCTGATTTACAAGGAAACCGCTGTACCTCAGTTACAGGGAAACCCAAGTATCTCAGTTACGGGGAAACCCAAGTATCTCAGTTACAGGAAAACCGGAGTATCTCAGTTACAGGGAAACCCGAGTATCCGAGTTACAGTGAAACACGAGTATCTCAGTTACAGGGAAACCGGAGTATCTCAGTTACAGGGAAACCGGAGTATCCGAGTTACAGGGAAACCCGAGTATCGGAGTAACAGGGAAACACGAGTATGCGAGTTACAGGGAAACCCAAGTATCTGATTTACAGGGAAACCGGTGTACCTCAGTTACAGGGAAACCCAAGTATCTCAGTTACAGGGAAACCCGAGTATCTCAGTTACAGGAAAACCGGTGTATATCAGTTACAGGGAAACCGGAGTATCCGACTTACACGAAATACCGAGTACCTCAGTTACAGGGAAACTGGAGTATCCGAGCTACAGGGAAACCAGAGTATCCGAGTTACAGGTAAACCGGTGTATCTCAGTTACAGGGAAACCGGAGTACTCGAGTTACAGGTAAATCTGAATATTCGAGTTACAGGGAAACCCGAGTATCCGAGTTACAGGGAAACCCGAGTATCTCAGTTACAGGGAAACCCGAGTATCCGAGTTACAGGGAAACCGGAGTATCTCAGTTGCAGGGATACCGGAGTATGTCAGTTACAGGGAAACCCGAGTATCCGAGTCACAGGGAAACCCGAGTATCCGAGTTACAGGGAAACCCGAGTATCGGAGTAACAGGGAAACACGAGTATGCGAGTTACAGGGAAACACAAGTATCTGATTTACAGGGAAACCGGTGTATCTCAGTTACAGGGAAACCCGAGTATCTCAGTTACAGGAAAACCGGTGTATATCAGTTACAGGGAAACCGGAGTATCCGACTTACACGAAATACCGAGTACCTCAGTTACAGGGAAACTGGAGTATCCGAGCTACAGGGAAACCAGAGTATCCGAGTTACAGGTAAACCGGTGTATCTCAGTTACAGGGAAACCAGAGTACTCGAGTTACAGGTAAATCTGAATATTCGAGTTACAGGGAAACCCGAGTATCCGAGTTACAGGGAAACCCGAGTATCTCAGTTACAGGGAAACCCGAGTATCCGAGTTACAGGGAAACCGGAGTATCTCAGTTGCAGGGAAACCGGAGTATGTCAGTTACAGGGAAACCCGAGTATCCGAGTCACAGGGAAACCCGAGTATCCGAGTTACAGGGAAACACAAGTATCTGAGTTGCAGGGAAACCCAAGTATCTCAGTTACATGGAAACCCGAGTTTATAAGTTACAGGGAAACGGTTTATATCAGTTACACGGAAACCAGAGTATCCGAGTTACAATGAAACCGGAATATCTCAGTTACAGGGAAACCCGAGTATCCGAGTTACAGGGAAACCCAAGTATCTGATTTACAAGGAAACCGCTGTACCTCAGTTACAGGGAAACCCAAGTATCTCAGTTACAGGGAAACCCAAGTATCTCAGTTACAGGAAAACCGGAGTATCTCAGTTACAGGGAAACCCGAGTATCCGAGTTACAGTGAAACACGAGTATCTCAGTTACAGGGAAACCGGAGTATCTCAGTTACAGGGAAACCGGAGTATCCGAGTTACAGGGAAACCCGAGTATCGGAGTAACAGGGAAACACGAGTATGCGAGTTACAGGGAAACCCAAGTATCTGATTTACAGGGAAACCGGTGTACCTCAGTTACAGGGAAACCCAAGTATCTCAGTTACAGGGAAACCCGAGTATCTCAGTTACAGGAAAACCGGTGTATATCAGTTACAGGGAAACAGGAGTATCCGACTTACACGAAATACCGAGTACCTCAGTTACAGGGAAACTGGAGTATCCGAGCTACAGGGAAACCAGAGTATCCGAGTTACAGGTAAACCGGTGTATCTCAGTTACAGGGAAACCGGAGTACTCGAGTTACAGGTAAATCTGAATATTCGAGTTACAGGGAAACCCGAGTATCCGAGTTACAGGGAAACCCGAGTATCTCAGTTACAGGGAAACCCGAGTATCCGAGTTACAGGGAAACCGGAGTATCTCAGTTGCAGGGATACCGGAGTATGTCAGTTACAGGGAAACCCGAGTATCCGAGTCACAGGGAAACCCGAGTATCCGAGTTACAGGGAAACCCGAGTATCGGAGTAACAGGGAAACACGAGTATGCGAGTTACAGGGAAACACAAGTATCTGATTTACAGGGAAACCGGTGTATCTCAGTTACAGGGAAACCCGAGTATCTCAGTTACAGGAAAACCGGTGTATATCAGTTACAGGGAAACCGGAGTATCCGACTTACACGAAATACCGAGTACCTCAGTTACAGGGAAACTGGAGTATCCGAGCTACAGGGAAACCAGAGTATCCGAGTTACAGGTAAACCGGTGTATCTCAGTTACAGGGAAACCAGAGTACTCGAGTTACAGGTAAATCTGAATATTCGAGTTACAGGGAAACCCGAGTATCCGAGTTACAGGGAAACCCGAGTATCTCAGTTACAGGGAAACCCGAGTATCCGAGTTACAGGGAAACCGGAGTATCTCAGTTGCAGGGAAACCGGAGTATGTCAGTTACAGGGAAACCCGAGTATCCGAGTCACAGGGAAACCCGAGTATCCGAGTTACAGGGAAACACAAGTATCTGAGTTGCAGGGAAACCCAAGTATCTCAGTTACATGGAAACCCGAGTTTATAAGTTACAGGGAAACGGTTTATATCAGTTACACGGAAACCAGAGTATCCGAGTTACAATGAAACCGGAATATCTCAGTTACAGGGAAACCCGAGTATCCGAGTTACAGGGAAACATGAGTATCTCAGGTACAGGGAAATCCGAGTATCCCTGTTACAGGCAAACCGGTGTATCTCAGTTACAGGCAAACTGAGTATCCAAGTTACAGGGAAACTCCTGTATCGAGTTACAGGTAAACCCACGTATCTCAATTAAAGGGAAACCAGTGTATCTCAGTTACAGGGAAACCCGATTATCTGAGTTACAGGGAAACCGGAGTATCTCAAGTACAGGGAAACCCGAGTATCCTAGTTACAGGGAAACCCGAGTATCTCAGTTACAGGGAAATCGGTGTATCTCAGTTACAGGGAAACTGGAGTATCCGAGTTACAGGGAAACTGGGGTATCTCAGTTACAGGGAAACCCGAGTATCCGAGTTACAGGGAAACCAGTGTATCTCAGTTACAGGGAAACCGGACATTCTCAGTTACAGGGAAACACGAGAATTCTAGTTACAGGGAAACCCGAGTATCTCAGTTACAGGGAAACCGGTGTATCTCAGTTACAGGGAAACTGGCGCATCCGAATTACTGGGAAACCGGAGTATCTCAGTTACAGGGAAACCAGAGTATCCGAGTTACAGGGAAACCCGAGTATCCGAGTTACGAGGGAACTGGAGTATCTCAGTTACAGGGAAACCCGAGTATCCAAGTGACAGGGAAACCGGAGTATCCGAGGTAAAGGAAACTGGAGTATCTCAGTTACAGGGAAACCGGTGTTCCGAATTACAGGGAAACCAGAGTATCCGAGTTACAGGGAAACCGGTGTATCTCAGTTACGGGGAAACTGGAGTACCCGAGTTACAGGGAAGCCGTAATATCTCAGTTACAGCGAAACCCGACTATCCGAGTTACAGAGAAACCGGTGTATCTGAGTTACAGGGAAACCCGAGTATCCGAGTTACAGGGAAACCAGAGTATCTCAGTTACAAGAAAACCCGAGTATCTCAGTTACAGGGAAACCCGAGTTTCCGAGTTACCGTGAAACCCGAGTATCCGAGTTATAAGGAAACCCGTGTATGCTAGTTACAGGGAAACCCGAGTATCCGAGTTACAGGGAAACCGGTGTACCTCAGTTACAGGGTAACCAGTGTATCTCAGTTACAGGGAAACCCGAGTATCTAAGTTACAGGGACACACGTGTATCTCAGTTACAGGGAAACCGGAGTATCTCAGTTACAGGGAAACCGGAGTATCCCAGTTACAGGGAAACCCGGGTATCTGAGTTGCAGGGAAACCAGAGTATCTGAGTTACAGGGAAACCGGTGTATATCAGTTACAGGGAAACTGCAGTATCCCAGTTACAGGGAAACCCGCGTATCTCAGATACAGGGAAACCGGTGTATTTCGGTTAATGGGAAACCGGAGTACCCGAGTTACAAGGAAACCGGAGCATCTCAGTTACAGGGAAACCCGAGGATCCGAGTTACAGGGAAACTGGTGTATCTCAGTTACAGGGAAACCCAAGTATCTCAGTTACAGGGAAACCCGAGTATCCGAGTTACAGTGAAACACGAGTATCTCAGTTACAGGGAAACCGGAGTATCTGAGTTACAGGGAAACCGGAGTATCCGAGTTACAGGGAACCCGAGTGTCCGAGTTACAGGGAAACCGGAATATCTCAGTTACGGGGAAACCCGAGTATCCGAGTTACAGAGAAACCGGTGTATCTCAGTTACAGGGAAACCCGTGTATCTCAGTTACAGGGAAATCCGAGTATCTCAATTACAGGAAAACCCGAGTATCTCAGTTACAGGGAAACCCGAGTATCTCAGTTACAGGGAAATCCGACTATCCGAGTGACAGTGAAACCTGAGTATCCGAGTTATAGGGAAACCCGTGTATGCTAGTTACAGGGAAACCCGAGTATCCGAGTTACAGGGAAACCCAAGTATCTGATTTACAGGGAAACCGGTGTACCTCAGTTACAGGGAAACCCAAGTATCTCAGTTACAGGGAAACCCGAGTATCTCAGTTACAGGAAAACCGGTGTATATCAGTTACAGGGAAACCGGAGTATCCGACTTACACGAAATACCGAGTACCTCAGTTACAGGGAAACTGGAGTATCCGAGCTACAGGGAAACCAGAGTATCCGAGTTACAGGTAAACCGGTGTATCTCAGTTACAGGGAAACCGGAGTACTCGAGTTACAGGTAAATCTGAATATTCGAGTTACAGGGAAACCCGAGTATCCGAGTTACAGGGAAACCCGAGTATCTCAGTTACAGGGAAACCCGAGTATCCGAGCTACAGGGAAACCGGAGTATCTCAGTTGCAGGGATACCGGAGTATGTCAGTTACAGGGAAACCCGAGTGTCCGAGTCACAGGGAAACCCGAGTATCCGAGTTACAGGGAAACCCGAGTATCGGAGTAACAGGGAAACACGAGTATGCGAGTTACAGGGAAACACAAGTATCTGATTTACAGGGAAACCGGTGTATCTCAGTTACAGGGAAACCCGAGTATCTCAGTTACAGGAAAACCGGTGTATATCAGTTACAGGGAAACCGGAGTATCCGACTTACACGAAATACCGAGTACCTCAGTTACAGGGAAACTGGAGTATCCGAGCTACAGGGAAACCAGAGTATCCGAGTTACAGGTAAACCGGTGTATCTCAGTTACAGGGAAACCAGAGTACTCGAGTTACAGGTAAATCTGAATATTCGAGTTACAGGGAAACCCGAGTATCCGAGTTACAGGGAAACCCGAGTATCTCAGTTACAGGGAAACCCGAGTATCCGAGTTACAGGGAAACCGGAGTATCTCAGTTGCAGGGAAACCGGAGTATGTCAGTTACAGGGAAACCCGAGTATCCGAGTCACAGGGAAACCCGAGTATCCGAGTTACAGGGAAACACAAGTATCTGAGTTGCAGGGAAACCCAAGTATCTCAGTTACATGGAAACCCGAGTTTATAAGTTACAGGGAAACGGTTTATATCAGTTACACGGAAACCAGAGTATCCGAGTTACAATGAAACCGGAATATCTCAGTTACAGGGAAACCCGAGTATCCGAGTTACAGGGAAACATGAGTATCTCAGGTACAGGGAAATCCGAGTATCCCTGTTACAGGCAAACCGGTGTATCTCAGTTACAGGCAAACTGAGTATCCAAGTTACAGGGAAACTCCTGTATCGAGTTACAGGTAAACCCACGTATCTCAATTAAAGGGAAACCAGTGTATCTCAGTTACAGGGAAACCCGATTATCTGAGTTACAGGGAAACCGGAGTATCTCAAGTACAGGGAAACCCGAGTATCCTAGTTACAGGGAAACCCGAGTATCTCAGTTACAGGGAAATCGGTGTATCTCAGTTACAGGGAAACTGGAGTATCCGAGTTACAGGGAAACTGGGGTATCTCAGTTACAGGGAAACCCGAGTATCCGAGTTACAGGGAAACCAGTGTATCTCAGTTACAGGGAAACCGGACATTCTCAGTTACAGGGAAACACGAGAATTCTAGTTACAGGGAAACCCGAGTATCTCAGTTACAGGGAAACCGGTGTATCTCAGTTACAGGGAAACTGGCGCATCCGAATTACTGGGAAACCGGAGTATCTCAGTTACAGGGAAACCAGAGTATCCGAGTTACAGGGAAACCCGAGTATCCGAGTTACGAGGGAACTGGAGTATCTCAGTTACAGGGAAACCCGAGTATCCAAGTGACAGGGAAACCGGAGTATCCGAGGTAAAGGAAACTGGAGTATCTCAGTTACAGGGAAACCGGTGTTCCGAATTACAGGGAAACCAGAGTATCCGAGTTACAGGGAAACCGGTGTATCTCAGTTACGGGGAAACTGGAGTACCCGAGTTACAGGGAAGCCGTAATATCTCAGTTACAGCGAAACCCGACTATCCGAGTTACAGAGAAACCGGTGTATCTGAGTTACAGGGAAACCCGAGTATCCGAGTTACAGGGAAACCAGAGTATCTCAGTTACAAGAAAACCCGAGTATCTCAGTTACAGGGAAACCCGAGTTTCCGAGTTACCGTGAAACCCGAGTATCCGAGTTATAAGGAAACCCGTGTATGCTAGTTACAGGGAAACCCGAGTATCCGAGTTACAGGGAAACCGGTGTACCTCAGTTACAGGGTAACCAGTGTATCTCAGTTACAGGGAAACCCGAGTATCTAAGTTACAGGGACACACGTGTATCTCAGTTACAGGGAAACCGGAGTATCTCAGTTACAGGGAAACCGGAGTATCCCAGTTACAGGGAAACCCGGGTATCTGAGTTGCAGGGAAACCAGAGTATCTGAGTTACAGGGAAACCGGTGTATATCAGTTACAGGGAAACTGCAGTATCCCAGTTACAGGGAAACCCGCGTATCTCAGATACAGGGAAACCGGTGTATTTCGGTTAATGGGAAACCGGAGTACCCGAGTTACAAGGAAACCGGAGCATCTCAGTTACAGGGAAACCCGAGGATCCGAGTTACAGGGAAACTGGTGTATCTCAGTTACAGGGAAACCCAAGTATCTCAGTTACAGGGAAACCCGAGTATCCGAGTTACAGTGAAACACGAGTATCTCAGTTACAGGGAAACCGGAGTATCTGAGTTACAGGGAAACCGGAGTATCCGAGTTACAGGGAACCCGAGTGTCCGAGTTACAGGGAAACCGGAATATCTCAGTTACGGGGAAACCCGAGTATCCGAGTTACAGAGAAACCGGTGTATCTCAGTTACAGGGAAACCCGTGTATCTCAGTTACAGGGAAATCCGAGTATCTCAATTACAGGAAAACCCGAGTATCTCAGTTACAGGGAAACCCGAGTATCTCAGTTACAGGGAAATCCGACTATCCGAGTGACAGTGAAACCTGAGTATCCGAGTTATAGGGAAACCCGTGTATGCTAGTTACAGGGAAACCCGAGTATCCGAGTTACAGGGAAACCGGTGTACCTCAGTTACAGGCTAACCAGTGTATCTCAGTTACAGGGAAACCCGAGTATCTAAGTTACAGGGAAACACGTGTATCTCAGTTACAGGGAAACCGAAGTATCTCAGTTACAGGGAAACCGGAGTATCCCAGTTACACGGAAACCCAGGTATTTGAGTTGCAGGGAAACCAGAGTATCCGAGTTACAAGGAAACCGGTGTATCTCAGTTACAGGGAAACTGGAGTATCCGAGTTACAGGGAAACCCGCGTATCCCAGATACAGGGAAACCAGTGTATCTCAGTTAATGGGAAACCGGAGTACCCGAGTTTCAAGGAAACCGGAGCATCTCAGTTACAGGGAGACCCGAGTATCCGAGTTACAGGGAAACCGGTGTATCTCAGTTACAGTGAAACTAGAGTATCTCAGTTATAGGAAAACCCGAGTATCCGAGTAACAGGGAAACCCAGGTATCTCAGTTACAGGGAAACCCGAGTATCCGAGTTACAGTGAAACACGAGTATGCGAGTTACAGGGAAACCCGAGTATCTGATTTACAGCGAAACCGTAGTACCCGAGTTACAGGGAAACCGGAATATCTCAGTTACAGGCAAACTGGAGTATCCGAGTTAAAGGGACACCCGAGTATCGCAGTTACAGGGAAACGGGTGTATCTCAGTTACAGGGTAATCGGAGTACTCGAGTTACAGGTAAATCTGAATATTCGAGTTACAGGGAAACCCGAATATCTGAGTTACAGGGAAACCCGAGTATCTGAGTTACAGGAAACCCGTGTATCCGAGTTTCAGGGAATCCTGTGTACCTCTGTTACAGGGAAACCGGTGTATCCGACTTACAGGGAAACCCGAGTAACTCAGTTACACGGAAACCGGTGTATCCCAGTTACAGGGAAACCAGAGTATCTCAGTTACAGGGAAACCGGTGTATCTCACTTAAAGGGAAACCAGAGTATCTCAGTTACAGGGAAACCCGATTATCTGAGTTACAGGGAAACCCGTGTATCCGAGTTACAGGGAAACCCGAGGATCCGTGTTACAGGGAAACCCGAGTATCCCAGTTACAGGGAAACCGGAGTATCCCAGTTACAGGGAAACCTGAGTATCTCAGTTACAGAGAAACCGCTGTATCTCAGTTACAGGGAAACCCGAGTATCCGAGTTACAGGGAAACCGGTGTACCACAGTTACAGGCAAACCGGAGTATCTCAAGTACAGGGAAACCCGAGTATCCTAGTTACAGGGAAACCCGAGTATCTCAATTACAGGGAAACCGGTGTATCTCAGTTACAGGGAAACTGGAGTATCCGAGTTACAGGGAAACTGGGGTATCTCAGTTACAGGGAAACCCTAGTATCCGAGTTACAGGGAAACCAGTGTATCTCAGTTACAGGGAAACCGGACATTCTCAGTTACAGGGAAACACGAGAATTTTAGTTACAGGGAAACCCGAGTATCTCAGTTGCAGGGAAACCAGAGTATCTGAGTTACAGGGAAACCCGAGTATCCGAGTTACGGGGGAGCTGGGGTATCTCAGTTACAGGGAAACCCGAGTATCCGAGTGACAGGGAAACCGGAGTATCCGAGTTACAAGGAAACCGGAGCATCTCAGTTACAGGGAAACCCGAGTATCCGAGTTGCAGGGAAACTGGTGTATTTCAGTTACAGGGAAACTAGAGTATCTCAGTTATAGGAAAACCCATGTATCCGAGTAACAGGGAAACACGAGTATCTCAGTTACAGGGAAACCGGAGTATCCGAGTTACAGGGAACCCGAGTATCCGAGTTACAGGGAACCCGAGTATCCGAGTTACAGGGAACCCGAGTATCCGAGTTACAGGGAAACACGAGTATGCGAGTTACAGGGAAACCCAAGTATCTGATTTACAGCGAAACTGGAGTACCCGAGTTACAGGGAAACCGGAATATCTCAGTTACAGGGAAACCAGAGTATCTGAGTTACAGGGAAACCCGAGTATCCGAGTTACGGGGGAGCTGGGGTATCTCAGTTATAGGGAAACCCGAGTATCCGAGTAACAGGGAAACCGGAGTATCCGAGTTAAAGGAAACTGGAGTATCTCAGTTACAGTTAAACCGGTGTATCCGAATTACAGGGAAACCAGAGTATCCGAGTTACAGGGAAACCGGTGTATCTCAGTTACAGGGAAACTGGAGTACCCGAGTTATAGGGAAGCCGTAATATCTCATTTACAGCAAAACCCGACTATCCAAGTTACAGAGAAACCGGTGTATCTGAGTTACAGGGATACCCGAGTATCCGAGTTACAGGGAAACCCGAGTATCTCAGTTTCAGGGAAACCAGAGTATCTCATTTACAGGGAAACCCGAGTATCTCAGTTACAGGAAAACCCGAGTATCTCAGTTACAGGGAACCCGAGTATCTCAGTTACAGGGAAACCCGAGTATCCGAGTTACCGTGAAACCCGAGTATCCGAGTTATAGGGAAACCCGTGTATGCTAGTTACAGGGAAAACCGAGTATCCGAGTTACAGGGAAACCGGTGTACCTCAGTTACAGGGTAACCAGTGTATCTCAGTTACAGGGAAACCCGAGTATCTAAGTTACAGGGACACACGTATATCTCAGTTACAGGGAAACTGGAGTATCCCAGTTACAGGGAAACCCGCGTATCTCAGATACAGGGAAACCGGTGTATTTCGGTTAATGGGAAACCGGAGTACCCGAGTTACAAGGAAACCGGAGCATCTCAGTTACAGGGAAACCCGAGTATCCGAGTTACAGGGAAACTGGTGTATCTCAGTTACAGGGAAACTAGAGTATCTCAGTTATAGGAAAACCCGTGTATCCGAGTAACAGGGAAACACGAGTATCTCAGTTACAGGGAAACCGGAGTATCTGAGTTACAGGGAAACCGGAGTATCCGAGTTTCAGGGAACCCGAGTTATCCGAGTTACAGGGAACCCGAGTATCCGAGTTACAGGGAAACACGAGTATGCGAGTTACAGGGAAACCCAAGTATCTGATTTACAGCGAAACCGGAGTACCCGAGTTACAGGGAAACCGGAATATCTCAGTTACAGGGTAACCAGTGTATCTCAGTTACAGGGAAACCCGAGTATCTAAGTTACAGGGACACACGTATATCTCAGTTACAGGGAAACCGGAGTATCTCAGTTACAGGGAAACCGGAGTATCCCAGTTACAGGGAAACCCGGGTATCTGAGTTGCAGGGAAACCAGAGTATCTGAGTTACAGGGAAACCGGTGTATATCAGTTACAGGGAAACTGCAGTATCCCAGTTACAGGGAAACCCGCGTATCTCAGATACAGGGAAACCGGTGTATTTCGGTTAATGGGAAACCGGAGTACCCGAGTTACAAGGAAACCGGAGCATCTCAGTTACAGGGAAACCCGAGGATCCGAGTTACAGGGAAACTGGTGTATCTCAGTTACAGGGAAACCCAAGTATCTCAGTTACAGGGAAACCCGAGTATCCGAGTTACAGTGAAACACGAGTATCTCAGTTACAGGGAAACCGGAGTATCTGAGTTACAGGGAAACCGGAGTATCCGAGTTACAGGGAACCCGAGTGTCCGAGTTACAGGGAAACCGGAATATCTCAGTTACGGGGAAACCCGAGTATCCGAGTTACAGAGAAACCGGTGTATCTCAGTTACAGGGAAACCCGTGTATCTCAGTTACAGGGAAATCCGAGTATCTCAATTACAGGAAAACCCGAGTATCTCAGTTACAGGGAAACCCGAGTATCTCAGTTACAGGGAAATCCGACTATCCGAGTGACAGTGAAACCTGAGTATCCGAGTTATAGGGAAACCCGTGTATGCTAGTTACAGGGAAACCCGAGTATCCGAGTTACAGGGAAACCGGTGTACCTCAGTTACAGGCTAACCAGTGTATCTCAGTTACAGGGAAACCCGAGTATCTAAGTTACAGGGAAACACGTGTATCTCAGTTACAGGGAAACCGAAGTATCTCAGTTACAGGGAAACCGGAGTATCCCAGTTACACGGAAACCCAGGTATTTGAGTTGCAGGGAAACCAGAGTATCCGAGTTACAAGGAAACCGGTGTATCTCAGTTACAGGGAAACTGGAGTATCCGAGTTACAGGGAAACCCGCGTATCCCAGATACAGGGAAACCAGTGTATCTCAGTTAATGGGAAACCGGAGTACCCGAGTTTCAAGGAAACCGGAGCATCTCAGTTACAGGGAGACCCGAGTATCCGAGTTACAGGGAAACCGGTGTATCTCAGTTACAGTGAAACTAGAGTATCTCAGTTATAGGAAAACCCGAGTATCCGAGTAACAGGGAAACCCAGGTATCTCAGTTACAGGGAAACCCGAGTATCCGAGTTACAGTGAAACACGAGTATGCGAGTTACAGGGAAACCCGAGTATCTGATTTACAGCGAAACCGTAGTACCCGAGTTACAGGGAAACCGGAATATCTCAGTTACAGGCAAACTGGAGTATCCGAGTTAAAGGGACACCCGAGTATCGCAGTTACAGGGAAACGGGTGTATCTCAGTTACAGGGTAATCGGAGTACTCGAGTTACAGGTAAATCTGAATATTCGAGTTACAGGGAAACCCGAATATCTGAGTTACAGGGAAACCCGAGTATCTGAGTTACAGGAAACCCGTGTATCCGAGTTTCAGGGAATCCTGTGTACCTCTGTTACAGGGAAACCGGTGTATCCGACTTACAGGGAAACCCGAGTAACTCAGTTACACGGAAACCGGTGTATCCGAGTTACAGGGAAACCAGAGTATCTCAGTTACAGGGAAACCGGTGTATCTCACTTAAAGGGAAACCAGAGTATCTCAGTTACAGGGAAACCCGATTATCTGAGTTACAGGGAAACCCGTGTATCCGAGTTACAGGGAAACCCGAGGATCCGTGTTACAGGGAAACCCGAGTATCCCAGTTACAGGGAAACCGGAGTATCCCAGTTACAGGGAAACCTGAGTATCTCAGTTACAGAGAAACCGCTGTATCTCAGTTACAGGGAAACCCGAGTATCCGAGTTACAGGGAAACCGGTGTACCACAGTTACAGGCAAACCGGAGTATCTCAAGTACAGGGAAACCCGAGTATCCTAGTTACAGGGAAACCCGAGTATCTCAATTACAGGGAAACCGGTGTATTTCAGTTACAGGGAAACTGGAGTATCCGAGTTACAGGGAAACTGGGGTATCTCAGTTACAGGGAAACCCTAGTATCCGAGTTACAGGGAAACCAGTGTATCTCAGTTACAGGGAAACCGGACATTCTCAGTTACAGGGAAACACGAGAATTTTAGTTACAGGGAAACCCGAGTATCTCAGTTGCAGGGAAACCAGAGTATCTGAGTTACAGGGAAACCCGAGTATCCGAGTTACGGGGGAGCTGGGGTATCTCAGTTACAGGGAAACCCGAGTATCCGAGTGACAGGGAAACCGGAGTATCCGAGTTACAAGGAAACCGGAGCATCTCAGTTACAGGGAAACCCGAGTATCCGAGTTGCAGGGAAACTGGTGTATTTCAGTTACAGGGAAACTAGAGTATCTCAGTTATAGGAAAACCCATGTATCCGAGTAACAGGGAAACACGAGTATCTCAGTTACAGGGAAACCGGAGTATCCGAGTTACAGGGAACCCGAGTATCCGAGTTACAGGGAACCCGAGTATCCGAGTTACAGGGAACCCGAGTATCCGAGTTACAGGGAAACACGAGTATGCGAGTTACAGGGAAACCCAAGTATCTGATTTACAGCGAAACTGGAGTACCCGAGTTACAGGGAAACCGGAATATCTCAGTTACAGGGAAACCAGAGTATCTGAGTTACAGGGAAACCCGAGTATCCGAGTTACGGGGGAGCTGGGGTATCTCAGTTATAGGGAAACCCGAGTATCCGAGTAACAGGGAAACCGGAGTATCCGAGTTAAAGGAAACTGGAGTATCTCAGTTACAGTTAAACCGGTGTATCCGAATTACAGGGAAACCAGAGTATCCGAGTTACAGGGAAACCGGTGTATCTCAGTTACAGGGAAACTGGAGTACCCGAGTTATAGGGAAGCCGTAATATCTCATTTACAGCAAAACCCGACTATCCAAGTTACAGAGAAACCGGTGTATCTGAGTTACAGGGATACCCGAGTATCCGAGTTACAGGGAAACCCGAGTATCTCAGTTTCAGGGAAACCAGAGTATCTCATTTACAGGGAAACCCGAGTATCTCAGTTACAGGAAAACCCGAGTATCTCAGTTACAGGGAACCCGAGTATCTCAGTTACAGGGAAACCCGAGTATCCGAGTTACCGTGAAACCCGAGTATCCGAGTTATAGGGAAACCCGTGTATGCTAGTTACAGGGAAAACCGAGTATCCGAGTTACAGGGAAACCGGTGTACCTCAGTTACAGGGTAACCAGTGTATCTCAGTTACAGGGAAACCCGAGTATCTAAGTTACAGGGACACACGTATATCTCAGTTACAGGGAAACTGGAGTATCCCAGTTACAGGGAAACCCGCGTATCTCAGATACAGGGAAACCGGTGTATTTCGGTTAATGGGAAACCGGAGTACCCGAGTTACAAGGAAACCGGAGCATCTCAGTTACAGGGAAACCCGAGTATCCGAGTTACAGGGAAACTGGTGTATCTCAGTTACAGGGAAACTAGAGTATCTCAGTTATAGGAAAACCCGTGTATCCGAGTAACAGGGAAACACGAGTATCTCAGTTACAGGGAAACCGGAGTATCTGAGTTACAGGGAAACCGGAGTATCCGAGTTTCAGGGAACCCGAGTTATCCGAGTTACAGGGAACCCGAGTATCCGAGTTACAGGGAAACACGAGTATGCGAGTTACAGGGAAACCCAAGTATCTGATTTACAGCGAAACCGGAGTACCCGAGTTACAGGGAAACCGGAATATCTCAGTTACAGGCAAACTGGAGTATCCGAGTTACAGGGAAACCCGAGTATCGCAGTTACAGGGACACCAGAGTATCTCAGGTTCAGGGAAATCCGAGTATCCCTGTTACAGGAAAACCGGTGTATCTCAGTTACAGGGAAACTGAGTATCCAAGTTACAGGGAAACTCTTGTATCGAGTTACAGGGAAAGCCACGTATCTCAATTAAAGGGAAACCAGTGTGCACTCCGTTACAGGGAAACCGGAGTACCTGAGTTACAGGGAAACCGGAGTACCCGAGTTACAGGGAAATCCGAGTATCTCAGTTACATGGTAACCCGAGTATCCGAGTTACAGGGAAACTTGAGTATCCGAGTTACAGGGAAGCACAAGTATCCGAGTTACAGGGAAACCCAGGTATCTGAGTTACAGGGAAACCCGAGTATCTTCAGTTACAGGGAAACCTGTGTATATCACTTACAGAGAAACCGGAATATCGGGGTTACAGGGAAACCCGAATATCTGAGTTACTGTGAAACTGGAGTATCCGAGTCACAGGGAAACCCAAGTATCTCAGTTACAGGGAAACCGGCGTACCCGAGTTACAGGGAAATCAGTGTATCTCAGTTACAGGGAACCCCGAGTATCTCAGTTACGGGGAAACCAGAGTATCTCAGTTACAGGGAAACCCGAGTATCTCAGTTGCAGGGAAACCAGAGTATCTCAGTTTACAGGGAAAACCGAGTATCCAAATTACAGGGAAACCGGTGTATCTCAGTTACAGGAAACCGATGCATCTCAGTTACAAGGAAACCGGAGTACCCGAGTTACAGGGAAACCCGAGTATCCGAGTTACAGGGAAACACAGGTATCCGAGTTCCAGGGAAACCCAGGTATCTGAGTTACAGGGAAACCGGAGTATCCGAGTTACAGGGAAACCTGAGTGTCCGAGTTACAGGGAAACACAAGTATCCGAGTTACAGGGAAACCCGAGTATCTCAGTTACAGAGAAACCAGAGTATCTCAGTTACAGGAAACCCGAGCATCTGAGTTACAGGGAAACTGGTGTATCTCAGTTACAGGGAAACCTGTGTATCCGAGTTACAGGGAAACCGGTGTATTTCAGTTAAAGGGAAACCAGAGTATCTCAGTTACTGGGAAACCCGAGTATCTGAGTTACACGGAAACACGAGTATCTCAGTTACAGGGAAACCGGAGTATCTCAGTTACAGGGAAACCCGAGTATCCGACTTACAGGGAAACCCGAGTATCCGAGTTACAGGGAAACACAAGTATCTGAGTTACAGGGAAACCCAAGTATCTCAGTTACAGGGAAACCCGAGTACATAAGTTACAGGGAAACCGGTGTATATCAGTTACAGTGAAACCGGAATATCGGGGTTATAGGGAAACCCGAATATCTGAGTTACAGGGAAACCGGAGTATCCGAGTTACAGGGAAACCCAAGTATCTCAGTTACAGGAAAACCGGTGTATATCAGTTACAGGGAAATCAGAGTATCCGAGTTACAGGGAAACCGGTGAATCTCCGTTACAGGGAAACGGTGTATCTGAGTAACAGGGAAACCTGCGTATCTCAGTTACAGGGAAACCGGAGTATCCGACTTACAGCGAAACCCGAGTATCTCAGTTACAGGGAAACCAGAGTATCTCAGTTACAGGGAAACCCAAGTATATAAGTTACAAGTAAACCGGTGTATATCAGTTACAGGGAAACCGGAGTATCCGACTTACAGCGAAACCTGAGTATCTCAGTTACAGGGAAACCAGAGTATCTCAGTAACAGGGAAACCCGAGTATCCGAGTTACAGTGAAACCGGTGTATCTCAGTTACAGGGAAACCAAAAATCGTACTTACAGGGAAATCCGAGTATCCAAGTTGCAGGGATACCGGAGTATCTCAGCTACAGGGAAACCAGAGTATCTCAGTTACAGGGAAACCCGAGTATCCGAGTTACAGGGAAACCTGTTTATCTCAGTTCCAGGGAAACCGGTGTATCTCAGTTAAAGGGAAACCGGAGTATCCGATTTACAGGGAAAGCGGAATATCTCAGTTACAGGGAAACCCGGGTATCCGACTTACAGGGAAACCCAAGTATCCGAGTTACAGGGAAACCGGAGTATCCGAGTTCTAGGGAAACCCGAGAATCCGAGTTACAGGGAAACCCGAGAATCTCAGTTACTGGGAAACCGTTATATCTCAGTTATACGGAAACCCGACTATCCGATTTACAGGGAAACCCCAGTATCTGAGTTACAGGGAAATCCGTGTATTGCATTTATAGGGAAACCCAAATATCTGAGTTACAGGGAAACCGGAGTATCCGAGTTACAGGGAAACTCAAGTATCTCAGTTACAGGGAAACCGGTGTATATCAGTTACAGGGAAACCGGAGTATCCGAGTTACAGGGAACCCTGAGTATCTCAGTTACAGAGAAACCAGAGTATCTCAGTTACAGGGAAACCCGAGTATCCAAGTTACAGGGAAACCGGAGTACCCGAGTAACAGGGAAACCGGAGTATCCGAGTTACAGGGAAACACAAGTATCCGAGTTACAGGGAAACCCAGGTATCTGACTTACAGGGAAACTGGAGTATCCGAGTTACAGAGAAACCCGAGTATCCGAGTTACGGGGAAACACAAATATCCGAGTTACAGGGAAACCCAGGTATCTGAGTTACGTGCAAACCCAAGTATCTCAGTTACAGGGAAACCAAAGTATCTCAGTAACAGGCAAACCCGAGTATCCGAGTTACAGGGAAACTGGTGTATCTCAGTTACAGGGAAACCGGATTACCCGAGTTACAGGGAAACCTGTGTATCCGAGTAACAGGGAAACCCGAGTATCTCAGTTACAGGGAAACCAGACTATCTCAGTTACAGGAAAACCGAGTATCTGAGTTACCGGGAAAATGGTGTATCTCAGTTACAGTGAAACCGGAGTATCCGAGTCACATGGAAACCCGCGTCTCTCAGTTACTGGGAAACCGGTGTATCCGAGTTACAGGGAAACCGGAGTATCCGAGTTACAGGGAAACCTGAGTGTCCGAGTTACAGGGAAACACAAGTATCCGAGTTACAGGGAAACCCGAGTATCTCAGTTACAGGGAAACCAGAGTATCTCAGTTACAGGGAAACCAGAATATCTTAGATACAGGAAACCCATGTATGCGAGTTACAGGGAAACTGGTGTATCTCAGTTACAGGGAAACCGGTGTATCTCAGTTACAGGAAAACCCGAGCACCCGAGTTACAAGGAAACCCGAGTATCTCAGTTACAGGGAAACCGGAGTATCTCAGTTACAGGGAAACCCGAGTATCCGAGTTACAGGGAAACCCGAGTATCCGAGTTACAGGGAAACACAAGTATCTGAGTTACAGGGAAACCCAAGTATCTCAGTTACAGGGAAACCCGAGTACATAAGTTACAGGGAAACCGGTGTATATCAGTTACAGTGAAACCGGAGTATCCGACTTACAGGGAAACCCAAGTATCTCAGTTACAGGGAAACCAGAGTATCTCAGTAACAGGGAAACCCGAGTATCCGCGTTACAGGGAAACCGGTGTATCTCAGTTACAGGGAAACCTGAATATCTCAGTTACAGGGAAATCCGAGTATCCGAGTTACAGGAAAACCTGTTTTTCTCAGTTCCAGGGAAACTGGTGCATCTCAGTTAAAGGGAAACCGGAATATCGGGGTTACAGGGAAACCCGAATATCTGAGTTGCAGGAAAACCGGAGTATCTGAGTTACAGGGAAACCGGAGTAACTCAGTTACAGGGAAACTGGAGTATCCGAGTTACAGGGAAACCGGAATATCTCACTGACAGGGAAACCCGAGTATCCGAGTTACAGGAAATCCGAGTATCCGAGTTACACGGAAACCCGAGTATCTCAGTTACAGGGAATACCGATTATCCGAGTTACAGGGAAACCGTTATATCTCAGTTATACGGAAACCCGACTATCCGAGTTACAGGGAAATTGGAGTATCCGAGTTAGAGGGAAACCGGAATTTCTCAGTTGCAGGGAAACCAGAGTATCTCAGTTACAGGGAAACCCGAGTATCCGAGTTATAGGGAAACCTGTTTATCTCAGTTCCAGAGAAACCGGTGTATCTCAGTTAAATGGAAACCGGAATATCGGGGTTACAGGGAAACCCGAATATCTGAGTTACAGGGAAACCAGACTATCCGACTTACAGGAAAACCCAAGTATCTCAGTTACAGGGAAACCAGAATATCTTAGATACAGGAAACCCATGTATCCGAGTTACAGGGAAACTGGTGTATCTCAGTTACAGGGAAACCGGTGTATCTCAGTTACAGGGAAACCGGAGTACCCGAATTACAGGGAAACCGGAATATCTCAGTTACGGGGACACCCGAGTATTTGAGTTACTGGGAAACCAGTGTATTTCAGTTACAGGGAAACCAGAGTATCTCAGTTACAGGAAAACCCGAGCATCCGAGTTACAGGGAGACCCAAGAATCTCAGTTACAGGGAAACCCGAGTATCCGAGTTACAGGGAAACCCGAGTATATAAGTTACACGGAAACCGGTGTATATCAGTTACAGGGAAACTGGAGTATCCGACTTACAGCGAACCCCGAGTATCTCAGTTACAGGGAAACCCGGGTATCCGAGTTACAGGGAAACCCGAGTATCTCAGTTACAGGGAATTTTGATTATCCGAGTTACAGGGAAACCCGAGTATCTCAGTTACAGGAAACCCAAGTATACGAGTTACAGGGAAACCGGAGTATCCGAGTTCTAGGGAAACCTGAGAATCCGAGTTACACGGAAACCCGAGTATCTCAGTTACTGGGAAACCGTTATATCTCAGTTATACGGAAACCCGACTATCCGATTTACAGGGAAACCCCAGTATCCGAGTTACAGGGAAACTCAAGTATCTCAGTTACAGGGAAACCAGAGTATCTCAGTTACAGGGAAACCCGAGTATCCAAGTTACAGGGAAACCGGAGTATCCATGTTACAGGGAAACTGGTGTATCTCAGTTACAGGGAAACTGGAGTATCCGAGTTACAGGGAAACCCGCGTATCTCAGTTACAGGGAAACCGATGTATCTCAGTTACAAGGAAACCGGAGTACCCGAGTTACAGGGAAACCTGTTTATCTCAGTTCCAGAGAAACCGGTGTATCTCAGTTAAATGGAAACCGGAATATCGGGGTTACAGGGAAACCCGAATATCTGAGTTACAGGGAAACCGGACTATCCGACTTACAGGAAAACCCAAGTATCTCAGTTACAGGGAAACCGGTGTATATCACTTACAGGGAAACCAGAGTATCCGAGTTACAGGGAAACCGGTGTATCTCCGTTACAGGGAAACTGGCGTACCCGAGTTACAGGGGAACCGTGTATCCGAGTAACAGGGAAACCTGAGTATCTCAGTTACAGGGAAACCAGAATATCTTAGTTACAGGAAACCCAAGTATCCAAGTTACAGGGAAACTGGTGTATCTCAGTTACATGGAAACCGGTGTATCTCAGTTACAGGGAAACCGGAGTACCCGAATTACAGGGAAACCGGAATATCTCAGTTACGGGGACACCCGAGTATTTGAGTTACAGGGAAACCAGTGAATTAAAGTTACAGGGAAACCACAGTATCTCAGTTACAGGAAAACCCGAGTATCCGAGTTACAGGGAAACCCGAGTATATAAGTTACAGGGAAACCGGTGTATATCAGTTACAGGGAAACTGGAGTATCCGACTTACAGCGAAACCCGAGTATCTCAGTTACAGGGAATCCCGGGTATCCGAGTTACAGGAAACCCAAGTATCCGAGTTACAGGGAAACCTGAGTATCTCAGTTACAGGGAATTTTGATTATCCGAGTTACAGGGAAACCCGAGTGTCTCAGTTACAGGAAACCCAAGTATACGAGTTACAGGGAAACCAGAGTATCTCAGTTACAGAGAGACCAGATTATTCGAGTTACAGGGAAACTGGTGTATCTCAGTTACAGGGAAACCGGAGTATCCGAGTTACATGGAAACCCGACTATCCGAGTTACAGTGAAACCCGAGTATCTGAGTTACAGGGAAACACAAGTAGCTGAGTTACAGGGAAACCCAAGTATCTCAGTTACAGGGAAACCCGAGTATATAAGTACACGGAAACTGGTGTATATCAGTTACAGTGAAACCGGAGTATCCGACTTACAGGGAAACCCAAGTATCTCAGTTACAGGGAAACCAGAGTATCCGAGTTACAGGGAAACCCAAGTATCTCAGTTACAGGGAAACCGGAGTATCCGAGTTACAGGGAAACCAGTGTATCTCCGTTACAGGGAAACCGGCGTACCCGAGTTACAGGGAAACCAGTGTATCTCAGTTACAGGGAACCCCGAGTATCTCAGTTACAGGGAAACCAGAGTATCTCAGTTACAGGGAAACCCGAGTATCTCAGTTACAGGGAAACCAGAGTATCTCAGTTTACAGGGAAAACCGAGTATCCAAGTTACAGGGAAACCGGTGTATCTCAGTTACAGGGAAACTGGCGTACCCGAGTTACAGGGGAACCGTGTATCCGAGTAACAGGGAAACCTGAGTATCTCAGTTACAGGGAAACCAGAATATCTTAGTTACAGGAAACCCAAGTATCC
>NW_027274511.1:0-97557 GCF_030028105.1 Mobula birostris | reverse complement strand
CAGTAACAACTCACCCACTGGCTGCTCTTACTCTCAGTATCATCTCACCCACTGGATGTTCTGAATCGCAATAATCCCTAACCCACCAATTGATGTCTCAATAACACCTCATCCACTGGATATCCCCAGCCCCACTAACACCTCACCCATTGGACGTTCTCAGTCTCACTAACACCTCACCCACCGGATGTTGTCAGTCTCAGTAACATCTCGCCCACTGGCTGTTCAGTCTCCGTAACACCTCACCCACTGGCTGTTCAATCTCAGTAACACCTGACCCACTGGCTGTTCTGTCTCAGTAACTCCTCACCCACTGGCTGTTCAATCACAGTAACTCCTCACCCACTGGCTGTTCAAATTGAGTAACTCCTCACCAACTGACTGTTCAGCCTCTGTAACACCTCACACACTGGCTGTTCAATCTCAGTAACACCTCACTCACTGGCTGTTCAATCTCAGTAACACCTCACTTACTGGCTGTTCAGCCTCAGTAACGTCTCTACCCACTGGCTATTCAATCTCAAAGCACCTCACCCACTGGCTGTTCGATCTGAATAACACCTCACCCACTGGCTGTTCAGCCTCAGTAACACCTCACCCACTGGCTGTTCAGCCTCAGTAACACCTCACTCACTGGCTGTTCAATCTCAGTAACACCTCACTCACTGGCTGTTCAAGCTCAGTAACACCTCACTCACAGCCTGTTCCTTCTCAGTAACATCTCACCTACTGGCTGTTCAATCTCAGTAACATCTCACTCACTGGCTGTCCAACCTCAGTATCACCTCACACAATGGCTGTTCAGTCTCAGTAACACCTCACACACTGGCTGTTCAGTCTCAGTAACACCTCACTCACTGCCTGTTCCTTCTCAGTAACATCTCACACACTGGCTGTTCAGCCTCAGTAACACCTCACCCACTGGCTGTTCAATCTCAGTAACAACTCACCCACTGACTGTTCAGTCTCAATAACACCTCACCCACTGGCTGTTCAGTCTCAGTAACAACTCACCCACTGACTGTTCAGTCTCAATAACACCTCACCCACTGGCTGTTCAGCCTCAGTAACACCTCACCCACTGGCTGTTCAGCCTCAGTAACACATCACCCACTGGATGTTAAGTCTCAGCAACTCCTCACCCACTGGCTGTTCAATTTGAGTAACTCCTCACCCACTGGCGGTTCAATGTCAGTAGCAGCTCACTCACTGGCTGTTCAGCCTCAGTAACCGCTCACTCACTGGCTGTTCAATCTCAGTAACACCTCACTCACTGGCTGTTCAAACTCAGTAACATCTCACTCACTGGTTATTCAGTCTTGGTAACACTTCATGCACTGGCTCCTCTTAGTCTCATTAACACCTCACAGATTGGCTGCTGAGCTTCAGTAATACATCATGCACTGGATGTTCCCAGCCCCAGTAACAACTCACCCACTGGCTGCTCTTACTCTCAGTATCATCTCACCCACTGGATGTTCTGAATCGCAATAATCCCTAACCCACCAATTGATGTCTCAATAACACCTCATTCACTGGATATACCCAGCCCCACTAACACCTCACCCATTGGACGTTCTCAGTCTCACTAACACCTCACCCACCGGATGTTGTCAGTCTCAGTAACATCTTGCCCACTGGCTGTTCAGCCTCAGTAACACCTCACCCACTGGACGTTCTCAGTCTCAGTAACTCCTCACCCACTGGCTGTTCAGTCTCCGTAACACCTCTCCCACTGGCTGTTCAATCTCAGTAACACCTGACCCACTGGCTGTTTTGTCTCAGTAACACCTCACCCACTGGCTGTTCAATTTGAGTAACTCCTCACCAACTGACTGTTCAGCCTCAGTAACACCTCACCCACTGGCTGTTCAATCTCAGTAACACCTCACTCACCGGCTGTTCAAGCTCAGTAACACCTCACTCACAGCCTGTTCCTTCGCAGTAACATCTCACCTACTGGCTGTTCAATCTCAGTAATATCTCACTCACTGGCTGTCCAACCTCAGTATCACCTCAGGCAATGGCTGTTCAGTCTCAGTAACACCTCACACACTGGCTGTTCAGTCTCAGTAAAACCTCACTCACTGCCTGTTCAGCCTCAGTAACATCTCTACCCACCGGCTATTCAATCTCAGTAACATCTCACTCACTGGCTGTCCAATCTCAGTATCACCTCAAGCAATGGCTGTTCAGCCTCAGTAACACCTCACCCACTGGCTGTTCAATCTCAGTAACACCTCAGTCACTGGCTGTTCAGTCTCAGTAACCCCTCACTCACTGGATGTTCAATCTCAGTAACAGCTCACTCACTGGCTGTTCAAATGCAGTAACACCTCACCAACTGACTGTTCAGCCTCAGTAACACCTCACCCACTGGCTGTTCAATCTCAGTAACATCTCACTCACTGGTTGTTCGGTCTAGGTAACACTTCATGCACTGGCTCCTCTTAGTCTCGTTAACACCTCACTCATTGGCTGCTGAGCTTCAGTAATACCTCATGCACTAGATGTTCCCAGCCCCAGTAACACCTCACCCACTGGCTGCTCTTACTCTCAGTATCATCTCACCCACTGGCTGTTAAGTCTCAGCAACTCCTCACCCACTGGCTGTTCAATTTGAGTAACGCCTCACCCACTGGCGGGTCAATGTCAGTAACTCCTCACCTACTGGCTGTTCAGCCTCTGTAACACCTCACTCACTGGCTATTCAATCTAAATAATACCTCAGCCACTGGCTGTTCAGTCACAGTAACCGTTCACCCACTGGCTGTTCAATCTCAGTAACAGCTCACTCACTGGCTGTTCAAACGCAGTAACACCTCACCAACTGACTGTTCAGCCTCAGTAACACCTCACCCACTGGCTGTTCAATCTCAGTAACATCTCACTCACTGGTTGTTCGGTCTAGGTAACATTTCATGCACTGGCTCCTCTTAGTCTTGTTAACACCTCACTCATTGGCTGCTGAGCTTCAGTAATACCTCATGCACTGGATGTTCCCAGCCCCAGTAACACCTCACCCACTGGCTGCTCTTACTCTCAGTAACACCTCACCCACTGGTTGTTCAATCTCAGTAATGCCTCACCCACTGGCTGCTCTTACTCTCAGTAACACCTCACCCACTGGTTGTTCAATCTCAGTAACACCTCACTTACTGGCTGTTCAATCTCAGTAACACCTCACTCAATGGCTGTTCAATCTCAGTAACACTTCAACAACTGACTGTTCAGGCTCAGTAACACCTCTACCCAGCGGCTGTTCAATCTCAATAACACCTCACCCACTGGCTGTTCAAGCTCAGTAACACCTCACCCACTGGCTGTTCAATCTCAGTAACAGCTCACTCACAGCCTGTTCCTTCTCAGTAACATCTCACCTACTGGCTGTTCAATCTCAGTAACATCTCACTCACTGGCTGTCCAAGCTCAGTATCACCTCACGCAATGGCTGTTCAATCTCAGCAACTCCTCACCCACTGGCGGTTCAATGTCAGTAACACCTCACTTACTGGCTGTTCAGACTCGGTAACCCCTCACCCACTGGCTGTTCAATCTCAATAACACCTCACTCACTGGCTGTTCAATCTCAGTAACCCCTCACCAACTGACTGATCAGCCTCAGTAACCACTCACCCACTGGCTGTTCAGCCTCCGTAATCACTCACCCACTGGCTGTTCAGCCTCAGTAACAGCTCACTCACTGGCTGTTCAATCTCAATAACAGCTCACTTACTGGCTGTTCAGCCTCAGTAACAACTCACCCACTGGCTGTTCAGCCTCAGTAACCCCTCACTCACTGGCTGTTCAATCTCAGTAACACCTCACTCACTGGCGGTTCAATTTCTGTAACTCTTCACCCACTGGCTGTTCGGCCTCTGTAACACCTCACTCACTGGCTATTCAGTCTAAATAATACCCCAGCCACTGGATGTTCTCAGACTCAGTAAATCATCACTCACTGGCTGTTCGGCCTCAATAACACATCACTCACTGGCTGTTCAGTCTCAATAACACCTCACCCACTGGCTGTTCAGTCTCAATAACCCCTCACCCACTGGCTGTTCAGTCTCAGTAATCACTCACCCACTGGCTGTTCAATCTCAGTAACATCTCACTCACTGGTTGTTCAGTCTAGGTAACATATCATGCACCGGCTCCTCTTAGTCTCGTTAACACCTCACTCATTGGCTGCTGAGCTTCAGTAATACCTCATGCACTGGATGTTCCCAGCCCCAGTAACACCTCACCCACTGGCTGCTCTTACTCTCAGTAGCACCTCACCCACTGGATATTCTGAATCGCAATAATCCCTAACCCACCAGCTGATATCTCAATAACACCTAATCCACTGGATATCTCCAGCCCCACTAACACCTCACCCATTGGACGTTCTCAGTCTCAGTAACATCTCGCCCACTGGCTGTTCAGCCTCAGTAACACCTCACCCACTGGACGTTCTCAGTCTAAGTAACATCTCGCCCACTGGCTGTTCAGCCTCAGTAACACCTCACCCACTGGACGTTCTCAGTCTCAGTAACTCCTCACCCACTGGCTGTTCAGTCTCAGTAACACCTCACCCACTGGCTTTTGAATCTCAGTAACTCCTCACCCACTGGCTGTTCAGTCTCAGTAACACCTCACCCACTGGCTGTTCAATCTCAGTAACAACTGACCCACTGGCTGTTCAGTCTCAGTAGCACCTCACCCACTGGCTGTACAATCTCAGTAACATCTCACTCACTGGTTGTTCAGTCTAGGTATCACTTCATCCACCGGCTCCTCTTAGAATCGTTAACACCTCACTCATTGGCTGCTCAGCCTCAGTAATACCTCATGTACTGGATGTTCCCAGCCCCAGTAACACCTCACCCACTGGCTGCTCTTACTCTCAGTAGCACCTCACCCACTGGCTGCTCTTACTCTCAGTAACACCTCACCCACTGGATATTCTGAATCGCAATAATCCCTAACCCACCAGCTGATATCTCAATAACACCTAATACACTGGATATCTCCAGCCCCACTAACACCTCACCCATTGGACGTTCTCAGTCTCAGTAACATCTCGCCCACTGGCTGTTCAGCCTCAGTAACACCTCACCCACTGGCTGTTCAATCTCAGTAACACCTCACTCACTAGCTGTTCAATCTCAGTAACAGCTCACTCACTGGCTGTTTAGACTCAGTAACCCCTCACCCACTGGCTGTTCAAGCTCATTAACACCTCACTCACAGCCTGTTCCTTCTCAGTAACATCTCACCTACTGGCTGTTCAATCTCAGTAACACCTCACCCACTGGCTGTTCTCAGTCTCTGTAACACCTCACCCACTGGCTGTTCAGCCTCAGCAACACCTCACCCACTGGCTGTTCAGCCTCAGTAACACCTCACCCACCGGCTGTTCAATCTCAGTAACATCTCACTCACTGGTTGTTCAGTCTAGGTAAAACTTAAGTTCGTTAACACCTCTTAGTCTCGTTAACACCTCACTCATTGGCTGCTGAGCCTCAGTAATACCTCAAGTGCTGGATGTTCCCAGCCCCAGTAACACCCAACCGACTGGATGTTCTCAGTCTCAGTAACAACTCACCCACTGGCTGTTGAGTCTCAGTAACATCTCACCCACTGGCTGTTCAGTCTTAGTAACATCTCACCCACTAGATGTTCTCAGTCTCAGTAAAACCTCACCCACTGGCTGTTCAATCTCAGCAACACCTCACTCACTGGCTGTTCAATCTCAGCAACACCTCACTCACCGGCTGTTCAAGCTCAGTAACACCTCACTCACAGCCTGTTCCTTCTCAGTAACATCTCACCCACTGGCTGTTCAATCTCAGTAACATCTCACTCACTGGCTGTCCAACCTCAGTATCAACTCACGCAATGGCTGTTCAGCCTCAGTAACACCTCACCCACTGGCTGTTCAGCCTCAGTAACACCTCACCCACTGGCTGTTCAGCCTCAGTAACACATCACCCACTGGCTATTCAATCTAAATAATACCTCAGCCATTGGCTGTTCAGTCTCAGTAACCCTTCACTCACTGGATGTTCAATCTCAGTAACACCTCACCCACTGGTTGTTCGGTCTAGGTAACACTTCATGCATTGGGTCCTCTTAGTCTCGTTAACACCTCACTCATTGGCTGCTGAGCTTCAGTAATACCTCATGCACTGGATGTTCCCAGCCCCAGTAACACCTCACCCACTGGCTGCTCTTACTCTCAGTAACACCTCACCCACTGGTTGTTCAATCTCAGTAATGCCTCACCCACTGGCTGTTGAATCTCAATAACACCTCACCCACTGGCTGTTCAATCTCAGTAACACCTGACCCACTGGCTGTTCAGTCTCAGTAACACCTCACCCACTGGACGTTCTCAGTCTCAGTAACTCCTCACCCACTGGCTGTTCAGTCTCAGTAACACCTGACCCACTGGCTATTCAGTCTCAGTAACACCTCACCCACTAGCTCTACAATCTCAGTAACATCTCACTCACTGGTTGTTCAGTCTAGGTAACACTTAAGTTCGTTAACACCTCTTAGTCTCGTTAACACCTCACTCATTGGCTGCTGAGCCTCAGTAATACCTCAAGTGCTGGATGTTCCCAGCCCCAGTAACACCCAACCGACTGGATGTTCTCAGTCTCAGTAACACCTCACCCACTGGCTGTTGAGTCTCAGTAACATCTCACCCACTGGCTGTTCAGTCTTAGTAACATCTCACCCACTAGATGTTCTCAGTCTCAGTAAAACTTCACCCACTGGCTGTTCAATCTCAGCAACACCTCACTCACTGGCTGTTCAAGCTCAGTAACACCTCACTCACAGCCTGTTCCTTCTCAGTAACATCTCACCCACTGGCTGTTCAATCTCAGTAACATCTCACTCACTGGCTGTTCAAGCTCAGTAACACCTCACTCACAGCCAGTTCCTTTTTCAGTAACACCTCAACTACTGGCTGTTCAATCTCAGTAATGCCTCACCCACTGGCTGTTCAATCTGAATAACACCTCACTCACTGGCTATTCAATCTCAGTAACACCTCACTCACCGGCTGTTCAAGCTCAGTAACACCTCACTCACAGCCTGTTCCTTCTCAGTAACATCTCACCCACTGGCTGTTCAATCTCAGTAACATCTCACTCACTGGCTGTCCAACCTCAGTATCACCTCACGCAATGGCTGTTCAGCCTCAGTAACACCTCACCCACTGGCTGTTCAGCCTCAGTAACACCTCACCCACTGGCTGTTCAGCCTCAGTAACACCTCACCCACTGGCTGTTCAGCCTCAGTAACACATCACCCACTGGCTGTTAAGTCTCAGCAACTCCTCACCCACTGGCTGTTCAATTTGAGTAACTCCTCACCTACTGGCTGTTCAGCCTCTGTAACACCTCACTTACTGGCTATTCAATCTAAATAATACCTCAGCCACTGGCTGTTCAGTCTCAGTAACCCCTCACTCACTGGCTGTTCAATCTCAGTAACACCTCACCCACTGGTTGTTCGGTCTAGGTAACACTTCATGCATTGGGTCCTCTTAGTCTCCTTAACACCCCACTCATTGGCTGCTGAGCTTCAGTAATACCTCATGCACTGGATGTTCCCAGCCCCAGTAACACCTCACCCACTGGCTGCTCTTACTCTCAGTAACACCTCACCCACTGGTTGTTCAATCTCAGTAATGCCTCACGCACTGGCTGTTGAATCTCAATAACACCTCACCCACTGGCTGTTCAATCTCAGTAACACCTGACCCACTGGCTGTTCAGTCTCAGTAACACCTCACCCACTGGACGTTCTCAGTCTCAGTAACTCCTCACCCACTGGCTGTTCAGTCTCAGTAACACCTGACCCACTGGCTATTCAGTCTCAGTAACACCTCACCCACTAGCTCTACAATCTCAGTAACATCTCACTCACTGGTTGTTCAGTCTAGGTAACACTTAAGTTCGTTAACACCTCTTAGTCTCGTTAACACCTCACTCATTGGCTGCTGAGCCTCAGTAATACCTCAAGTGCTGGATGTTCCCAGCCCCAGTAACACCCAACCGACTGGATGTTCTCAGTCTCAGTAACACCTCACCCACTGGCTGTTGAGTCTCAGTAACATCTCACCCATTGGCTGTTCAGTCTTAGTAACATCTCACCCACTAGATGTTCTCAGTCTCAGTAAAACCTCACCCACTGGCTGTTCAATCTCAGCAACACCTCACTCACTGGCTGTTCAAGCTCAGTAACACCTCACTCACAGCCTGTTCCTTCTCAGTAACATCTCACCCACTGGCTGTTCAATCTCAGTAACATCTCACTCACTGGCTGTCCAACCTCAGTATCACCTCACCCACTGGCTGTTAAGTCTCAGCAACTCCTCACCCACTGGCTGTTCAATTTGAGTAACTCCTCACCTACTGGCTGTTCAGCCTCTGTAACACCTCACTTACTGGCTATTCAATCTAAATAATACCTCAGCCACTGGCTGTTCAGTCTCAGTAACCCCTCACTCACTGGATGTTCAATCTCAGTAACCCCTCACCCACTTGATGTTCTCAGACTCAGGAAAACCTCACCCACTGGCTGTCCGGCCTCAATAACACATTGCTCACTGGCTGTTCAGTCTCAATAACACCTCATCCACTGGCTGTTCAGTCTCAGTAACCCCTCACCCACTAGCTGAGCTTCAGTAATACCTCATGCACTGGATGTTCCCAGCCCCAGTAACACCTCACCCACTGGCTGCTCTTAATCTCAGTAACACCTCACCCACTGGATGTTCTGAATCACAATAATCCCTAACCCACCAGCTGATGTCTCAATAACACCTCATCCACTGGATATACCCAGCCCCACTAACACCTCACCCGCTGGACGTTCCAGTCTCAGTAACCCCTCACCTACTGGCTGTTCAGCCTCAGTAACACCTCACTCACTGGACGTCCTCACCCAAAGTAACACCTCACCCACTGGCTGCTCTTACTCTCAGTAACACCTCACCCACTGGTTGTTCAATCTCAGTAATGCCTCACCCACTGGCTGTTGAATCTCAATAACACCTCACCCACTGGCTGTTCAATCTCAGTAACACCTGACCCACTGGCTGTTCAGTCTCAGTAACACCTCACCCGCTGGATGTTCCAGTCTCAGTAACCCCGCACCTACTGGCTGTTCAGCCTCAGTAACACCTCACCCACTGGACGTCCTCACCCAAAGTAACACCTCACCCACTGGCTGCTCTTACTCTCAGTAACACCTCACCCACTGGACGTTCTCAGTCTCAGTAACTCCTCACCCACTGGCTGTTCAGTCTCAGTAACACCTCACCCACTGGACGTTCTCAGTCTCAGTAACTCCTCACCCACTGGCTGTTGAGTCTCAGTAGCACCTCACCCACTGGCTGTTCAATCTCAGTAACACTTGACCCACTGGCTGTTCAGTCTCAGTAATACCTCACCCAGTGGCTGTTCAGTCTCAGTAACACCTCACCCACTGGCTGCTCTTACTCTCAGTAACACCTCACCCACTGGATGTTCTGAATCTCAACAATTCCTAATCCACCAGCTGATAAGTCTCAATAACACCTCATCCGCTTGATATACCCAGCCCCAATAACACCTCAACCACTGGACGTTCTCAGTCTCAGTAACACCTCACCCACTTGCTGTTCAGTCTGAATAACACCTCACCCACTGGCTGTTCAGTCTCAGTAACCCCTCACCCACTGGCTGTGCAGTCTCAGTAACCCCTCACCCACTGGCTGTTCACTCGCATTAACATCTCACTCACTGGTTGTTCAGTCTAGGTAACACTTCATCCACCGGCTCCTCTTAGTCTCGTTAACAGCTCACTCATTGGCTGCTGAGCCTCAGTAATACCTCATGCACTGGATGTTCCCAGCCCCAGTAACACCTCACCCACTGGATGTTCTCAGTCTCAGTAACACCTCACCCACTGGCTGTTCAGCCTCAGTAACATCTCACTCACTGGTTGTTCAGTCTAGGTAACACTTCATCTACCGGCTCCTCTTAGTCTCGTTAACACCTCACTCATTGGCTGCTGAGCCTCAGTAATACCTCATGCACTGGATGTTCCCAGCCCCAGTAACACTTTACCCACTGTCTACTCTTAGTCTCAGTAACACCTCACCCACTGGATGTTCTCAATCTCAATAACCCCTCACTCACCAGCTGATAAGTCTCAATAACTCCTCATCCACTGGATATACCCAGCCCCACTAACACCTCACCCACTGGACGTTCTCAGTCACAGTAACACCTCACCCACTGGACGTTCTCAGTCTCAGTAACATCTCACCCACTGGCTGTTCTGCCTCAGTAACACCTCAACCACTAGCCACTCAGTCTAAATAACACCTCACCCACTGGCTGTTCAGTCTGAATAACATCTCACCCACTGGATGTTCTCAGTCTCAGTAAAACCTTACCCACTGGCTGTTCAATAACAGTCACACCTCACCAATTGGGTGTTCAGCCTCAGTAACACCTCACCCACTGGACGTTCTCAGTCTGAGTAACAGCTCACTCACTGCCTCCTCAGTCTCAGTAACACCTCACCCACTGGCTGTTCAATGTCAGTAACAGCTCACTCACTGGCTGTTCAGTCTCAATAACACGTCACTCACTGGCTGTTCAGCCTCAGTAACACCTCATCCACTGGATGTTCTCAGTCTCAGTAACTCCTCACCCACTGGCTGTTCAATCTCAGTAACACCTCACTCACTGGCTGTTCAATCTCAGTAACACTTCACTTACTGGCTGTTCAGCCTCAGTAACCCCTCACCCACTGGCTGTTCAATCTCAGTAACAGCTCACTGACTGGCTGTTCAATCTCAGTAACACCTCACCCACTGGCTGTTCAGCCTCAGTAACCGCTCACCCACTGGCTGTTCAATCTCAGTAACAGCTCACTCACTGGCTGTTCAATCTCAGTAACACCTCACTCACTGGCTGTTCAAACTCAGTAACACCTCACCAACTGGCTGTTCAATCTCAATAACATCTCACTCACTGGTTATTCAGTCTTGGTAACACTTCATGCACTGGCTCCTCTTAGTCTCGTTAACACCTCACAGATTGGCTGCTGAGCTTCAGTAATACCTCATGCACTGGATGTTCCCAGCCCCAGTAACAACTCACCCACTGGCTGCTCTTACTCTCAGTATCATCTCACCCACTGGATGTTCTGAATCGCAATAATCCCTAACCCACCAATTGATGTCTCAATAACACCTCATCCACTGGATATCCCCAGCCCCACTAACACCTCACCCATTGGACGTTCTCAGTCTCACTAACACCTCACCCACCGGATGTTGTCAGTCTCAGTAACATCTCGCCCACTGGCTGTTCAGTCTCCGTAACACCTCACCCACTGGCTGTTCAATCTCAGTAACACCTGACCCACTGGCTGTTCTGTCTCAGTAACTCCTCACCCACTGGCTGTTCAATCACAGTAACTCCTCACCCACTGGCTGTTCAAATTGAGTAACTCCTCACCAACTGACTGTTCAGCCTCTGTAACACCTCACACACTGGCTGTTCAATCTCAGTAACACCTCACTCACTGGCTGTTCAATCTCAGTAACACCTCACTTACTGGCTGTTCAGCCTCAGTAACGTCTCTACCCACTGGCTATTCAATCTCAAAGCACCTCACCCACTGGCTGTTCGATCTGAATAACACCTCACCCACTGGCTGTTCAGCCTCAGTAACACCTCACCCACTGGCTGTTCAGCCTCAGTAACACCTCACTCACTGGCTGTTCAATCTCAGTAACACCTCACTCACTGGCTGTTCAAGCTCAGTAACACCTCACTCACAGCCTGTTCCTTCTCAGTAACATCTCACCTACTGGCTGTTCAATCTCAGTAACATCTCACTCACTGGCTGTCCAACCTCAGTATCACCTCACACAATGGCTGTTCAGTCTCAGTAACACCTCACACACTGGCTGTTCAGTCTCAGTAACACCTCACTCACTGCCTGTTCCTTCTCAGTAACATCTCACACACTGGCTGTTCAGCCTCAGTAACACCTCACCCACTGGCTGTTCAATCTCAGTAACAACTCACCCACTGACTGTTCAGTCTCAATAACACCTCACCCACTGGCTGTTCAGTCTCAGTAACAACTCACCCACTGACTGTTCAGTCTCAATAACACCTCACCCACTGGCTGTTCAGCCTCAGTAACACCTCACCCACTGGCTGTTCAGCCTCAGTAACACATCACCCACTGGATGTTAAGTCTCAGCAACTCCTCACCCACTGGCTGTTCAATTTGAGTAACTCCTCACCCACTGGCGGTTCAATGTCAGTAGCAGCTCACTCACTGGCTGTTCAGCCTCAGTAACCGCTCACTCACTGGCTGTTCAATCTCAGTAACACCTCACTCACTGGCTGTTCAAACTCAGTAACATCTCACTCACTGGTTATTCAGTCTTGGTAACACTTCATGCACTGGCTCCTCTTAGTCTCATTAACACCTCACAGATTGGCTGCTGAGCTTCAGTAATACATCATGCACTGGATGTTCCCAGCCCCAGTAACAACTCACCCACTGGCTGCTCTTACTCTCAGTATCATCTCACCCACTGGATGTTCTGAATCGCAATAATCCCTAACCCACCAATTGATGTCTCAATAACACCTCATTCACTGGATATACCCAGCCCCACTAACACCTCACCCATTGGACGTTCTCAGTCTCACTAACACCTCACCCACCGGATGTTGTCAGTCTCAGTAACATCTTGCCCACTGGCTGTTCAGCCTCAGTAACACCTCACCCACTGGACGTTCTCAGTCTCAGTAACTCCTCACCCACTGGCTGTTCAGTCTCCGTAACACCTCTCCCACTGGCTGTTCAATCTCAGTAACACCTGACCCACTGGCTGTTTTGTCTCAGTAACACCTCACCCACTGGCTGTTCAATTTGAGTAACTCCTCACCAACTGACTGTTCAGCCTCAGTAACACCTCACCCACTGGCTGTTCAATCTCAGTAACACCTCACTCACCGGCTGTTCAAGCTCAGTAACACCTCACTCACAGCCTGTTCCTTCGCAGTAACATCTCACCTACTGGCTGTTCAATCTCAGTAATATCTCACTCACTGGCTGTCCAACCTCAGTATCACCTCAGGCAATGGCTGTTCAGTCTCAGTAACACCTCACACACTGGCTGTTCAGTCTCAGTAAAACCTCACTCACTGCCTGTTCAGCCTCAGTAACATCTCTACCCACCGGCTATTCAATCTCAGTAACATCTCACTCACTGGCTGTCCAATCTCAGTATCACCTCAAGCAATGGCTGTTCAGCCTCAGTAACACCTCACCCACTGGCTGTTCAATCTCAGTAACACCTCAGTCACTGGCTGTTCAGTCTCAGTAACCCCTCACTCACTGGATGTTCAATCTCAGTAACAGCTCACTCACTGGCTGTTCAAATGCAGTAACACCTCACCAACTGACTGTTCAGCCTCAGTAACACCTCACCCACTGGCTGTTCAATCTCAGTAACATCTCACTCACTGGTTGTTCGGTCTAGGTAACACTTCATGCACTGGCTCCTCTTAGTCTCGTTAACACCTCACTCATTGGCTGCTGAGCTTCAGTAATACCTCATGCACTAGATGTTCCCAGCCCCAGTAACACCTCACCCACTGGCTGCTCTTACTCTCAGTATCATCTCACCCACTGGCTGTTAAGTCTCAGCAACTCCTCACCCACTGGCTGTTCAATTTGAGTAACGCCTCACCCACTGGCGGGTCAATGTCAGTAACTCCTCACCTACTGGCTGTTCAGCCTCTGTAACACCTCACTCACTGGCTATTCAATCTAAATAATACCTCAGCCACTGGCTGTTCAGTCACAGTAACCGTTCACCCACTGGCTGTTCAATCTCAGTAACAGCTCACTCACTGGCTGTTCAAACGCAGTAACACCTCACCAACTGACTGTTCAGCCTCAGTAACACCTCACCCACTGGCTGTTCAATCTCAGTAACATCTCACTCACTGGTTGTTCGGTCTAGGTAACATTTCATGCACTGGCTCCTCTTAGTCTTGTTAACACCTCACTCATTGGCTGCTGAGCTTCAGTAATACCTCATGCACTGGATGTTCCCAGCCCCAGTAACACCTCACCCACTGGCTGCTCTTACTCTCAGTAACACCTCACCCACTGGTTGTTCAATCTCAGTAATGCCTCACCCACTGGCTGCTCTTACTCTCAGTAACACCTCACCCACTGGTTGTTCAATCTCAGTAACACCTCACTTACTGGCTGTTCAATCTCAGTAACACCTCACTCAATGGCTGTTCAATCTCAGTAACACTTCAACAACTGACTGTTCAGGCTCAGTAACACCTCTACCCAGCGGCTGTTCAATCTCAATAACACCTCACCCACTGGCTGTTCAAGCTCAGTAACACCTCACCCACTGGCTGTTCAATCTCAGTAACAGCTCACTCACAGCCTGTTCCTTCTCAGTAACATCTCACCTACTGGCTGTTCAATCTCAGTAACATCTCACTCACTGGCTGTCCAAGCTCAGTATCACCTCACGCAATGGCTGTTCAATCTCAGCAACTCCTCACCCACTGGCGGTTCAATGTCAGTAACACCTCACTTACTGGCTGTTCAGACTCGGTAACCCCTCACCCACTGGCTGTTCAATCTCAATAACACCTCACTCACTGGCTGTTCAATCTCAGTAACCCCTCACCAACTGACTGATCAGCCTCAGTAACCACTCACCCACTGGCTGTTCAGCCTCCGTAATCACTCACCCACTGGCTGTTCAGCCTCAGTAACAGCTCACTCACTGGCTGTTCAATCTCAATAACAGCTCACTTACTGGCTGTTCAGCCTCAGTAACAACTCACCCACTGGCTGTTCAGCCTCAGTAACCCCTCACTCACTGGCTGTTCAATCTCAGTAACACCTCACTCACTGGCGGTTCAATTTCTGTAACTCTTCACCCACTGGCTGTTCGGCCTCTGTAACACCTCACTCACTGGCTATTCAGTCTAAATAATACCCCAGCCACTGGATGTTCTCAGACTCAGTAAATCATCACTCACTGGCTGTTCGGCCTCAATAACACATCACTCACTGGCTGTTCAGTCTCAATAACACCTCACCCACTGGCTGTTCAGTCTCAATAACCCCTCACCCACTGGCTGTTCAGTCTCAGTAATCACTCACCCACTGGCTGTTCAATCTCAGTAACATCTCACTCACTGGTTGTTCAGTCTAGGTAACATATCATGCACCGGCTCCTCTTAGTCTCGTTAACACCTCACTCATTGGCTGCTGAGCTTCAGTAATACCTCATGCACTGGATGTTCCCAGCCCCAGTAACACCTCACCCACTGGCTGCTCTTACTCTCAGTAGCACCTCACCCACTGGATATTCTGAATCGCAATAATCCCTAACCCACCAGCTGATATCTCAATAACACCTAATCCACTGGATATCTCCAGCCCCACTAACACCTCACCCATTGGACGTTCTCAGTCTCAGTAACATCTCGCCCACTGGCTGTTCAGCCTCAGTAACACCTCACCCACTGGACGTTCTCAGTCTAAGTAACATCTCGCCCACTGGCTGTTCAGCCTCAGTAACACCTCACCCACTGGACGTTCTCAGTCTCAGTAACTCCTCACCCACTGGCTGTTCAGTCTCAGTAACACCTCACCCACTGGCTTTTGAATCTCAGTAACTCCTCACCCACTGGCTGTTCAGTCTCAGTAACACCTCACCCACTGGCTGTTCAATCTCAGTAACAACTGACCCACTGGCTGTTCAGTCTCAGTAGCACCTCACCCACTGGCTGTACAATCTCAGTAACATCTCACTCACTGGTTGTTCAGTCTAGGTATCACTTCATCCACCGGCTCCTCTTAGAATCGTTAACACCTCACTCATTGGCTGCTCAGCCTCAGTAATACCTCATGTACTGGATGTTCCCAGCCCCAGTAACACCTCACCCACTGGCTGCTCTTACTCTCAGTAGCACCTCACCCACTGGCTGCTCTTACTCTCAGTAACACCTCACCCACTGGATATTCTGAATCGCAATAATCCCTAACCCACCAGCTGATATCTCAATAACACCTAATACACTGGATATCTCCAGCCCCACTAACACCTCACCCATTGGACGTTCTCAGTCTCAGTAACATCTCGCCCACTGGCTGTTCAGCCTCAGTAACACCTCACCCACTGGCTGTTCAATCTCAGTAACACCTCACTCACTAGCTGTTCAATCTCAGTAACAGCTCACTCACTGGCTGTTTAGACTCAGTAACCCCTCACCCACTGGCTGTTCAAGCTCATTAACACCTCACTCACAGCCTGTTCCTTCTCAGTAACATCTCACCTACTGGCTGTTCAATCTCAGTAACACCTCACCCACTGGCTGTTCTCAGTCTCTGTAACACCTCACCCACTGGCTGTTCAGCCTCAGCAACACCTCACCCACTGGCTGTTCAGCCTCAGTAACACCTCACCCACCGGCTGTTCAATCTCAGTAACATCTCACTCACTGGTTGTTCAGTCTAGGTAAAACTTAAGTTCGTTAACACCTCTTAGTCTCGTTAACACCTCACTCATTGGCTGCTGAGCCTCAGTAATACCTCAAGTGCTGGATGTTCCCAGCCCCAGTAACACCCAACCGACTGGATGTTCTCAGTCTCAGTAACAACTCACCCACTGGCTGTTGAGTCTCAGTAACATCTCACCCACTGGCTGTTCAGTCTTAGTAACATCTCACCCACTAGATGTTCTCAGTCTCAGTAAAACCTCACCCACTGGCTGTTCAATCTCAGCAACACCTCACTCACTGGCTGTTCAATCTCAGCAACACCTCACTCACCGGCTGTTCAAGCTCAGTAACACCTCACTCACAGCCTGTTCCTTCTCAGTAACATCTCACCCACTGGCTGTTCAATCTCAGTAACATCTCACTCACTGGCTGTCCAACCTCAGTATCAACTCACGCAATGGCTGTTCAGCCTCAGTAACACCTCACCCACTGGCTGTTCAGCCTCAGTAACACCTCACCCACTGGCTGTTCAGCCTCAGTAACACATCACCCACTGGCTATTCAATCTAAATAATACCTCAGCCATTGGCTGTTCAGTCTCAGTAACCCTTCACTCACTGGATGTTCAATCTCAGTAACACCTCACCCACTGGTTGTTCGGTCTAGGTAACACTTCATGCATTGGGTCCTCTTAGTCTCGTTAACACCTCACTCATTGGCTGCTGAGCTTCAGTAATACCTCATGCACTGGATGTTCCCAGCCCCAGTAACACCTCACCCACTGGCTGCTCTTACTCTCAGTAACACCTCACCCACTGGTTGTTCAATCTCAGTAATGCCTCACCCACTGGCTGTTGAATCTCAATAACACCTCACCCACTGGCTGTTCAATCTCAGTAACACCTGACCCACTGGCTGTTCAGTCTCAGTAACACCTCACCCACTGGACGTTCTCAGTCTCAGTAACTCCTCACCCACTGGCTGTTCAGTCTCAGTAACACCTGACCCACTGGCTATTCAGTCTCAGTAACACCTCACCCACTAGCTCTACAATCTCAGTAACATCTCACTCACTGGTTGTTCAGTCTAGGTAACACTTAAGTTCGTTAACACCTCTTAGTCTCGTTAACACCTCACTCATTGGCTGCTGAGCCTCAGTAATACCTCAAGTGCTGGATGTTCCCAGCCCCAGTAACACCCAACCGACTGGATGTTCTCAGTCTCAGTAACACCTCACCCACTGGCTGTTGAGTCTCAGTAACATCTCACCCACTGGCTGTTCAGTCTTAGTAACATCTCACCCACTAGATGTTCTCAGTCTCAGTAAAACTTCACCCACTGGCTGTTCAATCTCAGCAACACCTCACTCACTGGCTGTTCAAGCTCAGTAACACCTCACTCACAGCCTGTTCCTTCTCAGTAACATCTCACCCACTGGCTGTTCAATCTCAGTAACATCTCACTCACTGGCTGTTCAAGCTCAGTAACACCTCACTCACAGCCAGTTCCTTTTTCAGTAACACCTCAACTACTGGCTGTTCAATCTCAGTAATGCCTCACCCACTGGCTGTTCAATCTGAATAACACCTCACTCACTGGCTATTCAATCTCAGTAACACCTCACTCACCGGCTGTTCAAGCTCAGTAACACCTCACTCACAGCCTGTTCCTTCTCAGTAACATCTCACCCACTGGCTGTTCAATCTCAGTAACATCTCACTCACTGGCTGTCCAACCTCAGTATCACCTCACGCAATGGCTGTTCAGCCTCAGTAACACCTCACCCACTGGCTGTTCAGCCTCAGTAACACCTCACCCACTGGCTGTTCAGCCTCAGTAACACCTCACCCACTGGCTGTTCAGCCTCAGTAACACATCACCCACTGGCTGTTAAGTCTCAGCAACTCCTCACCCACTGGCTGTTCAATTTGAGTAACTCCTCACCTACTGGCTGTTCAGCCTCTGTAACACCTCACTTACTGGCTATTCAATCTAAATAATACCTCAGCCACTGGCTGTTCAGTCTCAGTAACCCCTCACTCACTGGCTGTTCAATCTCAGTAACACCTCACCCACTGGTTGTTCGGTCTAGGTAACACTTCATGCATTGGGTCCTCTTAGTCTCCTTAACACCCCACTCATTGGCTGCTGAGCTTCAGTAATACCTCATGCACTGGATGTTCCCAGCCCCAGTAACACCTCACCCACTGGCTGCTCTTACTCTCAGTAACACCTCACCCACTGGTTGTTCAATCTCAGTAATGCCTCACGCACTGGCTGTTGAATCTCAATAACACCTCACCCACTGGCTGTTCAATCTCAGTAACACCTGACCCACTGGCTGTTCAGTCTCAGTAACACCTCACCCACTGGACGTTCTCAGTCTCAGTAACTCCTCACCCACTGGCTGTTCAGTCTCAGTAACACCTGACCCACTGGCTATTCAGTCTCAGTAACACCTCACCCACTAGCTCTACAATCTCAGTAACATCTCACTCACTGGTTGTTCAGTCTAGGTAACACTTAAGTTCGTTAACACCTCTTAGTCTCGTTAACACCTCACTCATTGGCTGCTGAGCCTCAGTAATACCTCAAGTGCTGGATGTTCCCAGCCCCAGTAACACCCAACCGACTGGATGTTCTCAGTCTCAGTAACACCTCACCCACTGGCTGTTGAGTCTCAGTAACATCTCACCCATTGGCTGTTCAGTCTTAGTAACATCTCACCCACTAGATGTTCTCAGTCTCAGTAAAACCTCACCCACTGGCTGTTCAATCTCAGCAACACCTCACTCACTGGCTGTTCAAGCTCAGTAACACCTCACTCACAGCCTGTTCCTTCTCAGTAACATCTCACCCACTGGCTGTTCAATCTCAGTAACATCTCACTCACTGGCTGTCCAACCTCAGTATCACCTCACCCACTGGCTGTTAAGTCTCAGCAACTCCTCACCCACTGGCTGTTCAATTTGAGTAACTCCTCACCTACTGGCTGTTCAGCCTCTGTAACACCTCACTTACTGGCTATTCAATCTAAATAATACCTCAGCCACTGGCTGTTCAGTCTCAGTAACCCCTCACTCACTGGATGTTCAATCTCAGTAACCCCTCACCCACTTGATGTTCTCAGACTCAGGAAAACCTCACCCACTGGCTGTCCGGCCTCAATAACACATTGCTCACTGGCTGTTCAGTCTCAATAACACCTCATCCACTGGCTGTTCAGTCTCAGTAACCCCTCACCCACTAGCTGAGCTTCAGTAATACCTCATGCACTGGATGTTCCCAGCCCCAGTAACACCTCACCCACTGGCTGCTCTTAATCTCAGTAACACCTCACCCACTGGATGTTCTGAATCACAATAATCCCTAACCCACCAGCTGATGTCTCAATAACACCTCATCCACTGGATATACCCAGCCCCACTAACACCTCACCCGCTGGACGTTCCAGTCTCAGTAACCCCTCACCTACTGGCTGTTCAGCCTCAGTAACACCTCACTCACTGGACGTCCTCACCCAAAGTAACACCTCACCCACTGGCTGCTCTTACTCTCAGTAACACCTCACCCACTGGTTGTTCAATCTCAGTAATGCCTCACCCACTGGCTGTTGAATCTCAATAACACCTCACCCACTGGCTGTTCAATCTCAGTAACACCTGACCCACTGGCTGTTCAGTCTCAGTAACACCTCACCCGCTGGATGTTCCAGTCTCAGTAACCCCGCACCTACTGGCTGTTCAGCCTCAGTAACACCTCACCCACTGGACGTCCTCACCCAAAGTAACACCTCACCCACTGGCTGCTCTTACTCTCAGTAACACCTCACCCACTGGACATTCTCAGTCTCAGTAATTCCTCACCCACTGGCTGTTCCGTCTCAGAAACACATCACCCACTGGCTTCTGAGCTTCAGTAATACCTCATGCACTGGATGTTCCCAGCCCCAGTAACACCTCACCCACTGGCTGTTCAGTCTCAGTAACACCTCATCCACTGGCTGTTCAGTCTCAGTAACACCTCATCCACTGGCTGTTCAATCTCAGTAACCACTCACCCACTGGCTGTTCAGCCTCAGTAACACCTCACCCACTGGCTGTTCAGCCTCAGTAACACCTCACCCACTGGCTGTTTAATCTCAGTAACACCTCACTCACTGGCTGTTCAATCTCAGTAACACCTCACTCACTGGCTGTTCAGTCTCAGTAATACCTCACTCACTGCCTGTTCCTTCTCAGTAACATCTCACGCACTGGCTGTCCAATCTCAGTATCACCTCAGGCAATGTCTGTTCATCCTCAGTAACACCTCACCCACTGGACTTCGGTCTCAGTAACACCTGACTCACTGGCTGTTCAGCCTCAGTAACACCTCACTCACTGGCTGTTCAGCCTCAGCAACTCCTCACCCACTGGCGGTTCAATTTCAGTAACCTCTCACCCACTGGCTGTTCGGCCTCTGTAACACCTCACTCACTGGCTATTCAGTCTAAATAATACCTCAGCCACTGGCTGTTCAGTCTCAGTAACCCCTCACTCACTGGATGTTCAATCTCAGTAACCCCTCACCCACTGGATGTTCTCAGACTCAGGAAAACCTCACCCACTGGCTGTCCGGCCTCAATAACACATTGCTCACTGGCTGTTCAGTCTCAATAACACCTCATCCACTGGCTGTTCAGTCTCAGTAACCCCTCACCCACTAGCTGAGCTTCAGTAATACCTCATGCACTGGATGTTCCCAGCCCCAGTAACACCTCACCCACTGGCTGCTCTTAATCTCAGTAACACCTCACCCACTGGATGTTCTGAATCACAATAATCCCTAACCCACCAGCTGATGTCTCAATAACACCTCATCCACTGGATATACCCAGCCCCACTAACACCTCACCCGCTGGATGTTCCAGTCTCAGTAACCCCTCACCTACTGGCTGTTCAGCCTCAGTAACACCTCACCCACTGGACGTCCTCACCCAAAGTAACACCTCACCCACTGGCTGCTCTTACTCTCAGTAACACCTCACCCACTGGACATTCTCAGTCTCAGTAACTCCTCACCCACTGGCTGTTCCGTCTCAGAAACACCTCACCCACTGGCTTCTGAGCTTCAGTAATACCTCATGCACTGGATGTTCCCAGCCCCAGTAACACCTCACCCACTGGCTGTTCAGTCTCAGTAACACCTCATCCACTGGCTGTTCAGTCTCAGTAACACCTCATCCACTGGCTGTTCAATCTCAGTAACCACTCACCCACTGGCTGTTCAGCCTCAGTAACACCTCACCCACTGGCTGTTCAGCCTCAGTAACCCCTCACTCACTGGCTGTTCAATCTCAGTAACATCTCACTCACTGGCTGTTCAGCCTCAGTAACACCTCACTCACTGGTTGTTCAGTCTCAATAACACCTCACCCACTGGCTGTTCAGTCTCAGTAACCCCTCACTCACAGGCTGTTCAGCCTCAGTAACCCCTCACCCACTGGCTGTTCAGCCTCAGTAACACCTCACCCACTGGCTGTTTAATCTCAGTAACAACTCACTCACTGGCTGTTCAATCTCAGTAACACCTCACTCATTGGCTGTTCAGTCTCAGTAATACCTCACTCACTGCCTGTTTCTTCTCAATAACATCTCACCCACTGGCTGTTCAATCTCAGTAACATCTCAGTCACTGGCTGTCCAATCTCAGTATCACCTCACGCAATGGCTGTTCAATTTCAGTAACCTCTCACCCACTGGCTGTTTGGCCTCTGTAACACCTCACTCACTGGCTATTCAGTCTAAATAATACCTCAGCCACTGGCTGTTCAGTCTCAGTAACCCCTCACTCACTGGATGTTCAATCTCAGTAACCCCTCACCCACTGGATGTTCTCAGACTCAGGAAAACCTCACCCACTGGCTGTCCGGCCTCAATAACACATTGCTCACTGGCTGTTCAGTCTCAATAACACCTCATCCACTGGCTGTTCAGTCTCAGTAACCCCTCACCCACTAGCTGAGCTTCAGTAATACCTCATGCACTGGATGTTCCCAGCCCCAGTAACACCTCACCCACTGGCTGCTCTTAATCTCAGTAACACCTCACCCACTGGATGTTCTGAATCACAATAATCCCTAACCCACCAGCTGATGTCTCAATAACACCTCATCCACTGGATATACCCAGCCCCACTAACACCTCACCCGCTGGATGTTCCAGTCTCAGTAACCCCTCACCTACTGGCTGTTCAGCCTCAGTAACACCTCACCCACTGGACGTCCTCACCCAAAGTAACACCTCACCCACTGGCTGCTCTTACTCTCAGTAACACCTCACCCACTGGACATTCTCAGTCTCAGTAACTCCTCACCCACTGGCTGTTCCGTCTCAGAAACACCTCACCCACTGGCTTCTGAGCTTCAGTAATACCTCATGCACTGGATGTTCCCAGCCCCAGTAACACCTCACCCACTGGCTGTTCAGTCTCAGTAACACCTCATCCACTGGCTGTTCAGTCTCAGTAACACCTCATCCACTGGCTGTTCAATCTCAGTAACCACTCACCCACTGGCTGTTCAGCCTCAGTAACACCTCACCCACTGGCTGTTCAGCCTCAGTAACCCCTCACTCACTGGCTGTTCAATCTCAGTAACATCTCACTCACTGGCTGTTCAGCCTCAGTAACACCTCACTCACTGGCTGTTCAGTCTCAATAACACCTCACCCACTGGCTGTTCAGTCTCAGTAACCCCTCACTCACAGGCTGTTCAGCCTCAGTAACCCCTCACCCACTGGCTGTTCAGCCTCAGTAACACCTCACCCACTGGCTGTTTAATCTCAGTAACAACTCACTCACTGGCTGTTCAATCTCAGTAACACCTCACTCACAGGCTGTTCAGCCTCAGTAACCCCTCACCCACTGGCTGTTCAGCCTCAGTAACACCTCACCCACTGGCTGTTCAGTCTCAGTAATACCTCACTCACTGCCTGTTTCTTCTCAATAACATCTCACCCACTGGCTGTTCAATCTCAGTAACATCTCAGTCACTGGCTGTCCAATCTCAGTATCACCTCACGCAATGGCTGTTCAATTTCAGTAACCTCTCACCCACTGGCTGTTTGGCCTCTGTAACACCTCACTCACTGGCTATTCAGTCTAAATAATACCTCAGCCACTGGCTGCTCAGTCTCAGTGACCCCTCACTCACTGGATGTTCAATCTCAGTAACCCCTCACCCACTGGATGTTCTCAGACTCAGGAAAACCTCACCCACTGGCTGTCCGGCCTCAATAACACATCGCTCACTGGTTGTTCAGTCTCAATAACACCTCATCCACTGGCTGTTCAGTCTCAGTAACCCCTCACCCACTAGCTGCTGAGCTTCAGTAATACCTCATGCACAGGATGTTCCCAGCCCCAGTAACACCTCACCCACTGGCTGCTCTTAATCTCAGTAACACCTCACCCACTGGATGTTCTGAATCACAATAATCCCTAACCCACCAGCTGATGTCTCAATAACACCTCATCCACTGGATATACCCAGCCCCACTAACACCTCACCCGCTGGACGTTCCAGTCTCAGTAACCCCTCACCTACTGGCTGTTCAGCCTCAGTAACACCTCACTCACTGGACGTCCTCACCTAAAGTAACACCTCACCCACTGGCTGCTCTTACTCTCAGTAACACCTCACCCACTGGTTGTTCAATCTCAGTAATGCCTCACCCACTGGCTGTTGAATCTCAATAACACCTCACCCACTGGCTGTTCAATCTCAGTAACACCTGACCCACTGGCTGTTCAGTCTCAGTAACACCTCACCCACTGGACGTTCTCAGTCTCAGTAACTCCTCACCCACTGGCTGTTCAGTCTCAGTAACACCTCACCCACTAGCTCTACAATCTCAGTAACATCTCACTCACTGGTTGTTCAGTCTAGGTAACACTTAAGTTCGTTAACACCTCTTAGTCTCATTAACACCTCACTCATTGGCTGCTGAGCCTCAGTAATACCTCAAGTGCTGGATGTTCCCAGCCCCAGTAACACCCAACCGACTGGATGTTCTCAGTCTCAGTAACACCTCACCCACTGGCTGTTGAGTCTCAGTAACATCTCACCCACTGGCTGTTCAGTCTTAGTAACATCTCACCCACTAGATGTTCTCAGTCTCAGTAAAACCTCACCCACTGGCTGTTCAATCTCAGCAACACCTCACTCACTGGCTGTTCAAGCTCAGTAACACCTCACTCACAGCCTGTTCCTTCTCAGTAACATCTCACCCACTGGCTGTTCAATCTCAGTAACATCTCACTCACTGGCTGTCCAACCTCAGTATCACCTCACGCAATGGCTGTTCAGCCTCAGTAACACCTCACCCACTGGCTGTTCAGCCCCAGTAACACCTCACCCACCGGCTGTTCAGCCTCAGTAACACCTCACCCACTGGCTGTTAAGTCTCAGCAACTCCTCACCCACTGGCTGTTCAATTTGAGTAACTCCTCACCTACTGGCTGTTCAGCCTCTGTAACACCTCACTTACTGGCTATTCAATCTAAATAATACCTCAGCCACTGGCTGTTCAGTCTCAGTAACCCCTCACTCACTGGATGTTCAATCTCAGTAACCCCTCACCCACTTGATGTTCTCAGACTCAGGAAAACCTCACCCACTGGCTGTCCGGCCTCAATAACACATTGCTCACTGGCTGTTCAGTCTCAATAACACCTCATCCACTGGCTGTTCAGTCTCAGTAACCCCTCACCCACTAGCTGAGCTTCAGTAATACCTCATGCACTGGATGTTCCCAGCCCCAGTAACACCTCACCCACTGGCTGCTCTTACTCTCAGTAACACCTCACCCACTGGTTGTTCAATCTCAGTAATGCCTCACCCACTGGCTGCTCTTACTCTCAGTAACACCTCACCCACTGGTTGTTCAATCTCAGTAACACCTCACTTACTGGCTGTTCAATCTCAGTAACACCTCACTCAATGGCTGTTCAATCTCAGTAACACTTCAACAACTGACTGTTCAGGCTCAGTAACACCTCTACCCAGCGGCTGTTCAATCTCAATAACACCTCACCCACTGGCTGTTCAAGCTCAGTAACACCTCACCCACTGGCTGTTCAATCTCAGTAACAGCTCACTCACAGCCTGTTCCTTCTCAGTAACATCTCACCTACTGGCTGTTCAATCTCAGTAACATCTCACTCACTGGCTGTCCAAGCTCAGTATCACCTCACGCAATGGCTGTTCAATCTCAGCAACTCCTCACCCACTGGCGGTTCAATGTCAGTAACACCTCACTTACTGGCTGTTCAGACTCGGTAACCCCTCACCCACTGGCTGTTCAATCTCAATAACACCTCACTCACTGGCTGTTCAATCTCAGTAACCCCTCACCAACTGACTGATCAGCCTCAGTAACCACTCACCCACTGGCTGTTCAGCCTCCGTAATCACTCACCCACTGGCTGTTCAGCCTCAGTAACAGCTCACTCACTGGCTGTTCAATCTCAATAACAGCTCACTTACTGGCTGTTCAGCCTCAGTAACAACTCACCCACTGGCTGTTCAGCCTCAGTAACCCCTCACTCACTGGCTGTTCAATCTCAGTAACACCTCACTCACTGGCGGTTCAATTTCTGTAACTCTTCACCCACTGGCTGTTCGGCCTCTGTAACACCTCACTCACTGGCTATTCAGTCTAAATAATACCCCAGCCACTGGATGTTCTCAGACTCAGTAAATCATCACTCACTGGCTGTTCGGCCTCAATAACACATCACTCACTGGCTGTTCAGTCTCAATAACACCTCACCCACTGGCTGTTCAGTCTCAATAACCCCTCACCCACTGGCTGTTCAGTCTCAGTAATCACTCACCCACTGGCTGTTCAATCTCAGTAACATCTCACTCACTGGTTGTTCAGTCTAGGTAACATATCATGCACCGGCTCCTCTTAGTCTCGTTAACACCTCACTCATTGGCTGCTGAGCTTCAGTAATACCTCATGCACTGGATGTTCCCAGCCCCAGTAACACCTCACCCACTGGCTGCTCTTACTCTCAGTAGCACCTCACCCACTGGATATTCTGAATCGCAATAATCCCTAACCCACCAGCTGATATCTCAATAACACCTAATCCACTGGATATCTCCAGCCCCACTAACACCTCACCCATTGGACGTTCTCAGTCTCAGTAACATCTCGCCCACTGGCTGTTCAGCCTCAGTAACACCTCACCCACTGGACGTTCTCAGTCTAAGTAACATCTCGCCCACTGGCTGTTCAGCCTCAGTAACACCTCACCCACTGGACGTTCTCAGTCTCAGTAACTCCTCACCCACTGGCTGTTCAGTCTCAGTAACACCTCACCCACTGGCTTTTGAATCTCAGTAACTCCTCACCCACTGGCTGTTCAGTCTCAGTAACACCTCACCCACTGGCTGTTCAATCTCAGTAACAACTGACCCACTGGCTGTTCAGTCTCAGTAGCACCTCACCCACTGGCTGTACAATCTCAGTAACATCTCACTCACTGGTTGTTCAGTCTAGGTATCACTTCATCCACCGGCTCCTCTTAGAATCGTTAACACCTCACTCATTGGCTGCTCAGCCTCAGTAATACCTCATGTACTGGATGTTCCCAGCCCCAGTAACACCTCACCCACTGGCTGCTCTTACTCTCAGTAGCACCTCACCCACTGGCTGCTCTTACTCTCAGTAACACCTCACCCACTGGATATTCTGAATCGCAATAATCCCTAACCCACCAGCTGATATCTCAATAACACCTAATACACTGGATATCTCCAGCCCCACTAACACCTCACCCATTGGACGTTCTCAGTCTCAGTAACATCTCGCCCACTGGCTGTTCAGCCTCAGTAACACCTCACCCACTGGCTGTTCAATCTCAGTAACACCTCACTCACTAGCTGTTCAATCTCAGTAACAGCTCACTCACTGGCTGTTTAGACTCAGTAACCCCTCACCCACTGGCTGTTCAAGCTCATTAACACCTCACTCACAGCCTGTTCCTTCTCAGTAACATCTCACCTACTGGCTGTTCAATCTCAGTAACACCTCACCCACTGGCTGTTCTCAGTCTCTGTAACACCTCACCCACTGGCTGTTCAGCCTCAGCAACACCTCACCCACTGGCTGTTCAGCCTCAGTAACACCTCACCCACCGGCTGTTCAATCTCAGTAACATCTCACTCACTGGTTGTTCAGTCTAGGTAAAACTTAAGTTCGTTAACACCTCTTAGTCTCGTTAACACCTCACTCATTGGCTGCTGAGCCTCAGTAATACCTCAAGTGCTGGATGTTCCCAGCCCCAGTAACACCCAACCGACTGGATGTTCTCAGTCTCAGTAACAACTCACCCACTGGCTGTTGAGTCTCAGTAACATCTCACCCACTGGCTGTTCAGTCTTAGTAACATCTCACCCACTAGATGTTCTCAGTCTCAGTAAAACCTCACCCACTGGCTGTTCAATCTCAGCAACACCTCACTCACTGGCTGTTCAATCTCAGCAACACCTCACTCACCGGCTGTTCAAGCTCAGTAACACCTCACTCACAGCCTGTTCCTTCTCAGTAACATCTCACCCACTGGCTGTTCAATCTCAGTAACATCTCACTCACTGGCTGTCCAACCTCAGTATCAACTCACGCAATGGCTGTTCAGCCTCAGTAGCACCTCACCCACTGGCTGTTCAGCCTCAGTAACACCTCACCCACTGGCTGTTCAGCCTCAGTAACACATCACCCACTGGCTATTCAATCTAAATAATACCTCAGCCATTGGCTGTTCAGTCTCAGTAACCCTTCACTCACTGGATGTTCAATCTCAGTAACACCTCACCCACTGGTTGTTCGGTCTAGGTAACACTTCATGCATTGGGTCCTCTTAGTCTCGTTAACACCTCACTCATTGGCTGCTGAGCTTCAGTAATACCTCATGCACTGGATGTTCCCAGCCCCAGTAACACCTCACCCACTGGCTGCTCTTACTCTCAGTAACACCTCACCCACTGGTTGTTCAATCTCAGTAATGCCTCACCCACTGGCTGTTGAATCTCAATAACACCTCACCCACTGGCTGTTCAATCTCAGTAACACCTGACCCACTGGCTGTTCAGTCTCAGTAACACCTCACCCACTGGACGTTCTCAGTCTCAGTAACTCCTCACCCACTGGCTGTTCAGTCTCAGTAACACCTGACCCACTGGCTATTCAGTCTCAGTAACACCTCACCCACTAGCTCTACAATCTCAGTAACATCTCACTCACTGGTTGTTCAGTCTAGGTAACACTTAAGTTCGTTAACACCTCTTAGTCTCGTTAACACCTCACTCATTGGCTGCTGAGCCTCAGTAATACCTCAAGTGCTGGATGTTCCCAGCCCCAGTAACACCCAACCGACTGGATGTTCTCAGTCTCAGTAACACCTCACCCACTGGCTGTTGAGTCTCAGTAACATCTCACCCACTGGCTGTTCAGTCTTAGTAACATCTCACCCACTAGATGTTCTCAGTCTCAGTAAAACTTCACCCACTGGCTGTTCAATCTCAGCAACACCTCACTCACTGGCTGTTCAAGCTCAGTAACACCTCACTCACAGCCTGTTCCTTCTCAGTAACATCTCACCCACTGGCTGTTCAATCTCAGTAACATCTCACTCACTGGCTGTTCAAGCTCAGTAACACCTCACTCACAGCCAGTTCCTTTTTCAGTAACACCTCAACTACTGGCTGTTCAATCTCAGTAATGCCTCACCCACTGGCTGTTCAATCTGAATAACACCTCACTCACTGGCTATTCAATCTCAGTAACACCTCACTCACCGGCTGTTCAAGCTCAGTAACACCTCACTCACAGCCTGTTCCTTCTCAGTAACATCTCACCCACTGGCTGTTCAATCTCAGTAACATCTCACTCACTGGCTGTCCAACCTCAGTATCACCTCACGCAATGGCTGTTCAGCCTCAGTAACACCTCACCCACTGGCTGTTCAGCCTCAGTAACACCTCACCCACTGGCTGTTCAGCCTCAGTAACACCTCACCCACTGGCTGTTCAGCCTCAGTAACACATCACCCACTGGCTGTTAAGTCTCAGCAACTCCTCACCCACTGGCTGTTCAATTTGAGTAACTCCTCACCTACTGGCTGTTCAGCCTCTGTAACACCTCACTTACTGGCTATTCAATCTAAATAATACCTCAGCCACTGGCTGTTCAGTCTCAGTAACCCCTCACTCACTGGCTGTTCAATCTCAGTAACACCTCACCCACTGGTTGTTCGGTCTAGGTAACACTTCATGCATTGGGTCCTCTTAGTCTCCTTAACACCCCACTCATTGGCTGCTGAGCTTCAGTAATACCTCATGCACTGGATGTTCCCAGCCCCAGTAACACCTCACCCACTGGCTGCTCTTACTCTCAGTAACACCTCACCCACTGGTTGTTCAATCTCAGTAATGCCTCACGCACTGGCTGTTGAATCTCAATAACACCTCACCCACTGGCTGTTCAATCTCAGTAACACCTGACCCACTGGCTGTTCAGTCTCAGTAACACCTCACCCACTGGACGTTCTCAGTCTCAGTAACTCCTCACCCACTGGCTGTTCAGTCTCAGTAACACCTGACCCACTGGCTATTCAGTCTCAGTAACACCTCACCCACTAGCTCTACAATCTCAGTAACATCTCACTCACTGGTTGTTCAGTCTAGGTAACACTTAAGTTCGTTAACACCTCTTAGTCTCGTTAACACCTCACTCATTGGCTGCTGAGCCTCAGTAATACCTCAAGTGCTGGATGTTCCCAGCCCCAGTAACACCCAACCGACTGGATGTTCTCAGTCTCAGTAACACCTCACCCACTGGCTGTTGAGTCTCAGTAACATCTCACCCATTGGCTGTTCAGTCTTAGTAACATCTCACCCACTAGATGTTCTCAGTCTCAGTAAAACCTCACCCACTGGCTGTTCAATCTCAGCAACACCTCACTCACTGGCTGTTCAAGCTCAGTAACACCTCACTCACAGCCTGTTCCTTCTCAGTAACATCTCACCCACTGGCTGTTCAATCTCAGTAACATCTCACTCACTGGCTGTCCAACCTCAGTATCACCTCACCCACTGGCTGTTAAGTCTCAGCAACTCCTCACCCACTGGCTGTTCAATTTGAGTAACTCCTCACCTACTGGCTGTTCAGCCTCTGTAACACCTCACTTACTGGCTATTCAATCTAAATAATACCTCAGCCACTGGCTGTTCAGTCTCAGTAACCCCTCACTCACTGGATGTTCAATCTCAGTAACCCCTCACCCACTTGATGTTCTCAGACTCAGGAAAACCTCACCCACTGGCTGTCCGGCCTCAATAACACATTGCTCACTGGCTGTTCAGTCTCAATAACACCTCATCCACTGGCTGTTCAGTCTCAGTAACCCCTCACCCACTAGCTGAGCTTCAGTAATACCTCATGCACTGGATGTTCCCAGCCCCAGTAACACCTCACCCACTGGCTGCTCTTAATCTCAGTAACACCTCACCCACTGGATGTTCTGAATCACAATAATCCCTAACCCACCAGCTGATGTCTCAATAACACCTCATCCACTGGATATACCCAGCCCCACTAACACCTCACCCGCTGGACGTTCCAGTCTCAGTAACCCCTCACCTACTGGCTGTTCAGCCTCAGTAACACCTCACTCACTGGACGTCCTCACCCAAAGTAACACCTCACCCACTGGCTGCTCTTACTCTCAGTAACACCTCACCCACTGGTTGTTCAATCTCAGTAATGCCTCACCCACTGGCTGTTGAATCTCAATAACACCTCACCCACTGGCTGTTCAATCTCAGTAACACCTGACCCACTGGCTGTTCAGTCTCAGTAACACCTCACCCACTGGATGTTCTCAGTCTCAGTAACTCCTCACCCACTGGCTGTTCAGTCTCAGTAACACCTGACCCACTGGCTATTCAGTCTCAGTAACACCTCACCCACTAGCTCTACAATCTCAGTAACATCTCACTCACTGGTTGTTCAGTCTAGGTAACACTTAAGTTCGTTAACACCTCTTAGTCTCGTTAACACCTCACTCATTGGCTGCTGAGCCTCAGTAATACCTCAAGTGCTGGATGTTCCCAGCCCCAGTAACACCCAACCGACTGGATGTTCTCAGTCTCAGTAACACCTCACCCACTGGCTGTTGAGTCTCAGTAACATCTCACCCACTGGCTGTTCAGTCTTAGTAACATCTCACCCACTAGATGTTCTCAGTCTCAGTAAAACCTCACCCACTGGCTGTTCAATCTCAGCAACACCTCACTCACTGGCTGTTCAATCTCAGTAACAACTCACTCACTGGCTGTTCAAGCTCAGTAACACCTCACCCACTGGCTGTTCAAGCTCAGTAACACCTCACCCACTGGCTGTTCAATCTCAGTAACAACTCACTCACTGGGTGTTCAAGCTCAGTAACACCTCACTCACAGCCAGTTCCTTCTCAGTAACACCTCAACTACTGGCTGTTCAATCTCAGTAATGCCTCACCCACTGGCTGTTCAATCTCAATAACACCTCACTCACTGGCTATTTAATCTCAGTAACACCTCACTCACAGCCTGTTCCTTCTCAGTAACATCTCACCCACTGGCTGTTCAATCTCAGTAACATCTCACTCACTGGCTGTCCAACCTCAGTATCACCTCACGCAATGGCAGTTCAGTCTCAGTAACACCTCACACACTGGCTGTTCAGCCTCAGTAACACCTCAACCACTGGCCGTTCAGTCTCGATAACACCTAACTCACTAGCTGTTCAGTCTCAATAACACCCCAATCACTGTATGTTCAGTCTCAGTAACACCTCACCCACTGGATGTTCAATCACAGTAACACCAGACCCACTGGCTGTTCAGTCTCAGTAATACCTCACCCACTGGATGTTCTCAGACTCAGTAACCACTCACCCACTGGCTGTTCAGCCTCAGTAACATCTCACTCACTGGTTGATCAATCTCAGTAACAACTCACCCACTGGCTGTTCATTCTCAATAACACCTCACTCACTGGCTGTTCAGCCTCAGTTACCCCTCACCCACTGGCTGTTCAGCCTCAGTAACATCTCACCCACTGGCTGTTCATTCTCAATAACACCTCACTCACTGGCTGTTCAGCCACAGTAACATCTCACTCACTGGCTGTCCAATCTCAGTAAACCCTCACCCACTGGCTGTTCAATCTTTCAGCAACAGCTCAGTCACTGGCTGTTCAGTCTCAGTCACCCCTCACCCACTGGCTGTTCAGCCTCAGTAACCACTTACCCACTGGCTGTTCAGCCTCAGTAACACCTCACCCACTGGATGTTCAATCACAGTAACACCTGACCCACTGGCTGTTCAGTCTCAGTAATACCTCACCCACTGGTCATTCTCAGTCTGAGTAACCACTCACCCACTGGCTGTTCAGCCTCAGTAACATCTCACTCACTGGTTGTTCAATCTCAGTAACACCTCACCCACTGGCTGTTCATTTTCAATAACACCTCACCCACTGGCTGTTCAGCCTCAGTAACACCTCACACACTGGCTGTTCAATCTCAGTAACACCTCACACACTGGCTGTTCAATCTCAGTAACACCTCAGTCACTGGCTGTTCAGTCTCCGTAACACCTCACTCACAGCCTGTTCCTTCTCAGTAACATCTCACCCACTGGCTGTTCAATCTCAATAACAACTCAGTCACTGGCTGTTCAGTCTCAGTAACCCCTCACCCACTGGCTGTTCAGCCTCAGCAACACCTCACCCACCGGCTGTTCAGTCTGAGTAACATCTCACCCACTGGATGTATTCAGTCTCAGTAAAACCTCACCCACTGGCTGTTCCATCACAGTAGCACCTCACCAATTTGCTGTTCAGCCTCAGTAACACTTCACCCACTGGACGTTCTCAGTCTCAGTAACACCTCACCCACTGGCTGTTGAGTCTCAGTAACATCTCACCCACTGGCTGTTCAGTCTTAGTAACATCTCACCCACTAGATGTTCTCAGTCTCAGTAAAACCTCACCCACTGGCTGTTCAATCTCAGCAACACCTCACTCACTGGCTGTTCAATCTCAGTAACACCTCACTCACTGGCTGTTCAATCTCAGTAACACCTCACTCACTGGCTGTTCAAGCTCAGTAACACCTCACTCACAGCCAGTTCCTTCTCAGTAACACCTCAACCACTGGCTGTTCAATCTCAGTAATGCCTCACCCTCTGGCTGTTCAATCTCAATAACACCTCACTCACTGGCTATTCAATCTCAGTAACACCTCACTCACTGGCTGTTCAGCCTCAGTAACATCTCACTCACTGGCTGTCCAATCTCAGTAAACCCTCACCCACTGGCTGTTCAGCCTCAGTAACCACTTACCCACTGGCTGTTCAGCCTCAGTAACACCTCACCCACTGGCTGTTCATTCTCAATAACACCTCACACACTGGCTGTTCAATCTCAGTAACACCTCACACACTGGCTGTTCAATCTCAGTAACACCTCAGTCACTGGCTGTTCAGTCTCCGTAACACCTCACTCACAGCCTGTTCCTTCTCAGTAACATCTCACCCACTGGCTGTTCAATCTCAATAACAACTCAGTCACTGGCTGTTCAGTCTCAGTAACCCCTCACCCACTGGCTGTTCAGCCTCAGCAACACCTCACCCACTGGCTGTTCAGTCTGAGTAACATCTCACCCACTGGATGTATTCAGTCTCAGTAAAACCTCACCCACTGGCTGTTCCATCACAGTAGCACCTCACCAATTTGCTGTTCAGCCTCAGTAACACTTCACCCACTGGACGTTCTCAGTCTCAGTAACACCTCACCCACTGGCTGTTGAGTCTCAGTAACATCTCACCCACTGGCTGTTCAGTCTTAGTAACATCTCACCCACTAGGTGTTCTCAGTCTCAGTAAAACCTCACCCACTGGCTGTTCAATCTCAGCAACACCTCACTTACTGGCTGTTCAATCTCAGTAACACCTCACTCACTGGCTGTTCAATCTCAGTAACACCTCACTCACAGCCAGTTCCTTCTCAGTAACACCTCAACCACTGGCTGTTCAATCTCAGTAATGCCTCACCCTCTGGCTGTTCAATCTCAATAACACCTCACTCACTGGCTATTCAATCTCAGTAACACCTCACTCACTGGCTGTTCAGCCTCAGTAACATCTCACTCACTGGCTGTCCAATCTCAGTAAACCCCACCCACTGGCTGTTCAATCTCAGCAACAGCTCAGTCACTGGCTGTTCGGTCTCAGTAACCCCTCACCCACTGGCTGTTCAGCCTCAGTATCACCTCACGCAATGGCTGTTCAGTCTCAGTAACACCTCACACACTGGCTGTTCAATCTCAGTAACATCTCACCCACTGGCTGTTCAATCTCAGTAACATCTCACTCAGTGGCTGTCCAACCTCAGTATCACCTCACGCAATGGCTGTTTAGTCTCAGTAACACGTCACACACTGGCTGTTCAATCTCAGTAACACCTCAGTCACTGGCTGTTCAGTCTCAGTAACACCTCACTCACAGCCTGTTCCTTCTCAGTAACATCTCACCCACTGGCTGTTCAGTCTCAGTAACATCTCACTCACTGGCTGTCCAATCTCAGTAAACTCTCACCCACTGGCTGTTCAGTCTCAGTAACAGCTCAGTCACTGGCTGTTCAGTCTCAGTAACCCCTCACCCACTGGCTGTTCAGCCTCAGTAACCACTTACCCACTGGCTGTTCAGCCTCAGTAACACCTCACCCACTGGATGTTCCCAGTCTCTGTAACACGTCATCCACTGGCTGTTCAGCCTCAGTAACACCTCACCCACTGGCTGTTCAGCCTCAGCAACAACTCACCCACTGGCTGTTCAGTCTGAGTAACATCTCACCCACTGGCTGTTCAATCACAGTAGCACCTCACCAATTTGCTGTTCAGCCTCAGTAACACCTCACCCACTGGACGTTCTCAGTCTCAGTAACACCTCACCCAGCGGCTGTTCAATCTCAATAACACCTTACCCACCAGCTGTTCAACCTCAGTAACCTCTCACCCACTGGCTGTTCAGTCTCAGTGACACCTCACCCACTGGATGTTCTCAGTCTCTGTAACACCTCACCCACTGGCTGTTCAATCTCAGTAAACCCTCTCCCACTGGTTGTTCAATCTCAGTAGCAGCTCACTCACTGGCTGTTCAATCTCAGTAGCACCTCACTCACTGGCTGTTCAGTCTCAGTAACATCTCATTCACTGGCTGTTCAGCCTCAGTAACACCTCACCCACTGGATGTTCTCAGTCTCTGTAACACCTCACCTACTACTTGTTCAGCCTCAGCAACACCTCACCCACTGGCTGTTCAGTCTCAATAACACCTTAGCCACTGACTGTTCAGCCTCAGTAACACCTCACTCACTGGCTGTTCAATCTCAGTGTAATCTCACTCACTGGTTGTTCACTCTCAGTAACACTTCATCCACTCTCAGTAACACCTCACTCACTGGCTGTTCAGTCTCAGTAACACCTCACTCACTGGCTGTTCAGTCTCAATAACACCTTACCCACTGGCTGTTCAGCCTCAGTAACACCTCAACCACTGGCCGTTCAGTCTCGATAACACCTCACTCACTAGCTGTTCAGCCTCAGTAACATCTCACTCACTGGTTGTTCAATCTCAGTAACACCTCACTTACTGGCTGTTCAGCCTCAGTAACCCCTCACCCACTGGCTGTTAAATCTCAGTATAATCTCACTCACTGGTTGTTCACTCTCAGTAACACTTCATCCACTGGCTGTTCAGTCTCAGTAACACCTCACTCACTGGCTGTTCAGTCTCAGTAACACCTCACTCACTGGCTGTTCAGTCTCAATAACACCTCACCCACTGGCTGTTCAATCTCAGTAACATCTCACTCACTGGTTGTTCAGTCTAGGTAACCCTTCTTCCACCGGCTCCTCTTAGTCTCGTTAACACCTCACTCATTGGCAGCTGAGCTTCAGTAATACCTCATGCACTGGATGTTCCCAGCCCCAGTAACACCTCACCCACTGGCTGCTCTTACTCTCAGTAGCACCTCACCCACCGGATGTTCTGAATCACAGTAATCCCTAACCCACCAACTGATGTCTCAATAACACCTCATCCACTGGATATACCCAGCCCCACAAACACCTCACCCATTGTACATTCTCAGTCTCAGTAACACCTTACCCACTGGCTGTTCAGCCTCATTAACACCTCACACACTGGCTGTTCAGTCTCAATAATACCTCACCCACTGGCTGTTCAGTCTCAGTAACCCCTCACCCACTAGCTGTTTAATCTTAGTAACATCTCACCCACCGGATGTTCTCAGTCTCAGTAAAACCTCACCCACTGGCTGTTCAATCACAGTAACAGCTCACCAATTGGCTCTTCAGCCTCAGTAACACCTCACCCACTGGCTGTTCAGTCTCAGTAACCCCTCACCCACTAGCTGTTTAATCTTAGTAACATCTCACCCACCGGATGTTCTCAGTCTCAGTAAAACCTCACCCACTGGCTGTTCAATCACAGTAACAGCTCACCAATTGGCTCTTCAGCCTCAGTAACACCTCACTCACTGGCTGTTCAGCCTCAGTAACACCTCACCCACTGGCTGTTCAGCCTCAGTAACACCTCAACCACTGGCCGTTCAGTCTCGATAACACCTCACTCACTAGCTGTTCAGTCTCAATAGCACCCCAATCACTGTATGTTCAGCCTCAGTAACACCTCACACACTGGCTGTCCAATCTCAGTAACACCTCACTCACTGCCTGTTCCTTGTCAGTAACATCTCACCCTCTGGCTGTTCAGTCTCAGTAACACCTCACCCCTGGCTGTTCAGCCTCAGTAACACCTCACCCCTGGCTGTTCAGTCTCAGTAACTCCTCACCCACTGGCTGTTCAATTTGAGTAACTCCTCACCCACTGGCGGTTCAATTTCAGTAACTCCTCATCCACTGGCTGTTCAGCCTCTGTAACACCTCACTCACTGGCTATTCAGTCTGAATATTACCTCAGCCACAGGCTGTTCCGTCTCAGTAACCCCTCACTGACTGGATGTTCAATCTCAGTAACCCCTCACCCACTGGATGTTCTCAGACTTAGTAAAAACCTCACCCACTGGCTGTTCGGCCGCAATAACACATCACTCACTGGCTGTTCAGTCTAAATAACACCTCACCCACTGGCTGTTCAGTCTCAATAACACCTCACCCACTGGCTGTTCAGTCTCAGTAACCCCTCACCCACTGGCTGTTCAGCCTCAGTAACCACTTACCCACTGGCTGTTCAGCCTCAGTAACACCTCACCCACTGGATGTTCAATCACAGTAACACCTGACCCACTGGTTGTTCAGTCTCAGTAACATCTCACTCACTGGCTGTCCAATCTCAGTAAACCCTCACCCACTGGCTGTTCAATCTTTCAGCAACAGCTCAGTCACTGGCTGTTCAGTCTCAGTAACCCCTCACCCACTGGCTGTTCAGCCTCAGTAACCACTTACCCACTGGCTGTTCAGCCTCAGTAACACCTCACCGACTGGATGTTCAATCACAGTAACACCTGACCCACTGGCTGTTCAGTCTCAGTAATACCTCACCCACTGGTCATTCTCAGTCTCAGTAACCACTCACCCACTGGCTGTTCAGCCTCAGTAACATCTCACTCACTGGTTGTTCAATCTCAGTCACACCTCACCCACTGGCTGTTCATTCTCAATAACACCTCACCCACTGGCTGTTCAGCCTCAGTAACACCTCACACACTGGCTGTTCAATCTCAGTAACACCTCACACACTGGCTGTTCAATCTCAGTAACACCTCAGTCACTGGCTGTTCAGTCTCCGTAACACCTCACTCACAGCCTGTTCCTTCTCAGTAACATCTCACCCACTGGCTGTTCAATCTCAATAACACCTCACTCACTGGCTGTTCAGCCTCAGCAACACCTCACCCACTGGCTGTTCAGTCTGAGTAACATCTCACCCACTGGATGTATTCAGTCTCAGTAAAACCTCACCCACTGGCTGTTCCATCACAGTAGCACCTCACCAATTTGCTGTTCAGCCTCAGTAACACTTCACCCACTGGACGTTCTCAGTCTCAGTAACACCTCACCCACTGGCTGTTGAGTCTCAGTAACATCTCACCCACTGGCTGTTCAGTCTTAGTAACATCTCACCCACTAGATGTTCTCAGTCTCAGTAAAACCTCACCCACTGGCTGTTCAATCTCAGCAACACCTCACTCACTGGCTGTTCAATCTCAGTAACACCTCACTCACTGGCTGTTCAAGCTCAGTAACACCTCACTCACAGCCAGTTCCTTCTCAGTAACACCTCAACCACTGGCTGTTCAATCTCAGTAATGCCTCACCCTCTGGCTGTTCAATCTCAATAACACCTCACTCACTGGCTATTCAGCCTCAGTAACACCTCACTCACTGGCTATTCAATCTCAGTAACACCTCACTCACTGGCTGTTCAGCCTCAGTAACATCTCACTCACTGGCTGTCCAATCTCAGTAACATCTCACTCACTGGCTGTCCAATCTCAGTAAACCCTCACCCACTGGCTGTTCAATCTCAGCAACAGCTCAGTCACTGGCTGTTCAGTCTCAGTAACCCCTCACCCACTGGCTGTTCAGCCTCAGTAACCACTTACCCACTGGCTGTTCAGCCTCAGTAACACCTCACCCACTGGATGTTCAATCACAGGTAACACCTGACCCACTGGCTGTTCAGTCTCAGTAATACCTCACCCACTGGACATTCTCAGTCTCAGTAACCACTCACCCACTGGCTGTTCAGCTCAGTAACATCTCACTCACTGGTTGTTCAATCTCAGTAACACCACACCCACTGGCTGTTCATTCTCAATAACACCTCACCCACTGGCTGTTCAGCCTCAGTAACACCTCACACACTGGCTGTTCAATCTCAGTAACACCTCACACACTGGCTGTTCAATCTCAGTAACACCTCAGTCACTGGCTGTTCAGTCTCCGTAACACCTCACTCACAGCCTGTTCCTTCTCAGTAACATCTCACCCACTGGCTGTTCAATCTCAATAACAACTCAGTCACTGGCTGTTCAGTCTCAGTAACCCCTCACCCACTGGCTGTTCAGCCTCAGCAACACCTCACCCACTGGCTGTTCAGTCTGAGTAACATCTCACCCACTGGATGTATTCAGTCTCAGTAAAACCTCACCCACTGGCTGTTCCATCACAGTAGCACCTCACCAATTTGCTGTTCAGCCTCAGTAACACTTCACCCACTGGACGTTCTCAGTCTCAGTAACACCTCACCCACTGGCTGTTGAGTCTCAGTAACATCTCACCCACTGGCTGTTCAGTCTTAGTAACATCTCACCCACTAGATGTTCTCAGTCTCAGTAAAACCTCACCCACTGGCTGTTCAATCTCAGCAACACCTCACTCACTGGCTGTTCAATCTCAGTAACACCTCACTCACTGGCTGTTCAAGCTCAGTAACACCTCACTCACAGCCAGTTCCTTCTCAGTAACACCTCAACCACTGGCTGTTCAATCTCAGTAATGCCTCACCCTCTGGCTGTTCAATCTCAATAACACCTCACTCACTGGCTATTCAGCCTCAGTAACACCTCACTCACTGGCTATTCAATCTCAGTAACACCTCACTCACTGGCTGTTCAGCCTCAGTAACATCTCACTCACTGGCTGTCCAATCTCAGTAACATCTCACTCACTGGCTGTCCAATCTCAGTAAACCCTCACCCACTGGCTGTTCAATCTCAGCAACAGCTCAGTCACTGGCTGTTCAGTCTCAGTAACCCCTCACCCACTGGCTGTTCAGCCTCAGTAACCACTTACCCACTGGCTGTTCAGCCTCAGTAACACCTCACCCACTGGATGTTCAATCACAGTAACACCTGACCCACTGGCTGTTCAGTCTCAGTAATACCTCACCCACTGGACATTCTCAGTCTCAGTAACCACTCACCCACTGGCTGTTCAGCCTCAGTAACATCTCACTCACTGGTTGTTCAATCTCAGTAACACCACACCCACTGGCTGTTCATTCTCAATAACACCTCACCCACTGGCTGTTCAGCCTCAGTAACACCTCACACACTGGCTGTTCAATCTCAGTACACCTCACACACTGGCTGTTCAATCTCAGTAACACCTCAGTCACTGGCTGTTCAGTCTCCGTAACACCTCACTCACAGCCTGTTCCTTCTCAGTAACATCTCACCCACTGGCTGTTCAATCTCAATAACAACTCAGTCACTGGCTGTTCAGTCTCAGTAACCCCTCACCCACTGGCTGTTCAGCCTCAGCAACACCTCACCCACTGGCTGTTCAGTCTGAGTAACATCTCACCCACTGGATGTATTCAGTCTCAGTAAAACCTCACCCACTGGCTGTTCCATCACAGTAGCACCTCACCAATTTGCTGTTCAGCCTCAGTAACACTTCACCCACTGGACGTTCTCAGTCTCAGTAACACCTCACCCACTGGCTGTTGAGTCTCAGTAACATCTCACCCACTGGCTGTTCAGTCTTAGTAACATCTCACCCACTAGATGTTCTCAGTCTCAGTAAAACCTCACCCACTGGCTGTTCAATCTCAGCAACACCTCACTCACTGGCTGTTCAATCTCAGTAACACCTCACTCACTGGCTGTTCAATCTCAGTAACACCTCACTCACAGCCAGTTCCTTCTCAGTAACACCTCAACCACTGGCTGTTCAATCTCAGTAATGCCTCACCCTCTGGCTGTTCAATCTCAATAACACCTCACTCACTGGCTATTCAATCTCAGTAACACCTCACTCACTGGCTGTTCAGCCTCAGTAACATCTCACTCACTGGCTGTCCAATCTCAGTAAACCCTCACCCACTGGCTGTTCAATCTCAGCAACAGCTCAGTCACTGGCTGTTCAGTCTCAGTAACCCCTCACCCACTGGCTGTTCAGCCTCAGTAACCACTTACCCACTGGGTGTTCAGCCTCAGTAACACCTCACCCACTGGATGTTCAATCATAGTAACACCTGACCCACAGGCTGTTCAGTCTCAGTAATACCTCACCCACTGGACATTCTCAGTCTCAGTAACCACTCACCCACTGGCTGTTCAGCCTCAGTAACATCTCACTCACTGGTTGTTCAATCTCAGTAACACCTCACTCACAGCCTGTTCCTTCTCAGTAACATCTCACCCACTGGCTGTTCAATCTCAGTAACATCTCACTCACTGGCTGTCCAACCTCAGTATCACCTCACGCAATGGCTGTTCAGTCTCAGTAACACCTCACACACTGGCTGTTCAATCTCAGTAACATCTCACCCACTGGCTGTTCAATCTCAGTAACATCTCACTCAGTGGCTGTCCAACCTCAGTATCACCTCACGCAATGGCTGTTCAGTCTCAGGAACACCTCACACACTGGCTGTTCAATCTCAGTAACACCTCAGTCACTGGCTGTTCAGTCTCAGTAACACCTCACTCACAGCCTGTTCCTTCTCAGTAACATCTCACCCACTGGCTGTTCAATCTCAGTAACATCTCACTCACTGGCTGTCCAATCTCAGTAAACCCTCACCCACTGGCTGTTCAATCTCAGTAACCACTTACCCACTGGCTGTTCAGCCTCAGTAACACCTCACCCACTGGATGTTCCCAGTCTCTGTAACACCTCATCCACTGGCTGTTCAGCCTCAGTAACACCTCACCCACTGGCTGTTCAGCCTCAGCAACACCTCACCCACTGGCTGTTCAGTCTGAGTAACATCTCACCCACTGGCTGTTCAATCACAGTAGCACCTCACCAATTTGCTGTTCAGCCTCAGTAACACCTCACCCACTGGACGTTCTCAGTTTCAGTAACACCTCACCCAGCGGCTGTTCAATCTCAATAACACCTTACCCACCAGCTGTTCAACCTCAGTAACCTCTCACCCACTGGCTGTTCAGTCTCAGTGACACCTCACCCACTGGATGTTCTCAGTCTCTGTAACACCTCACCCACTGGCTGTTCAATCTCAGTAAACCCTCTCCCACTGGTTGTTCAATCTCAGTAACAGCTCACTCACTGGCTGTTCAATCTCAGTAGCACCTCACTCACTGGCTGTTCAGTCTCAGTAACACCTCACCCACTGGATGTTCTCAGTCTCTGTAACACCTCACCTACTGCCTGTTCAGCCTCAGCAACACCTCACCCACTGGCTGTTCAGTCTCAATAACACCTTAGCCACTGACTGTTCAGCCTCAGTAACACCTCACTCACTGGCTGTTCAATCTCAGTGTAATCTCACTCACTGGTTGTTCACTCTCAGTAACACTTCATCCACTGGCTGTTCAGTCTCAGTAACACCTCACTCACTGGCTGTTCAGTCTCAGTAACACCTCACTCACTGGCTGTTCAGTCTCAATAACACCTCACCCACTGGCTGTTCAGCCTCAGTAACACCTCAACCACTGGCCGTTCAGTCTCGATAACACCTCACTCACTAGCTGTTTAGTCTCAGTAACACCCCAATCACTGTATGTTCAGTCTCAGTAACACCTCACCCACTGGATGTTCAATCACAGTAACACCTGACCCATTGGCTGTTCAGTCTCAGTAACACCTCACTTACTGGCTGTTCAGCCTCAGTAACCCCTCACCCACTGGCTGTTCAGCCTCAGTAACATCTCACTCACTGGCTGTTCAATCTCAGTAACACCTCACTTACTGGCTGTTCAGCCTCAGTAACCCCTCACCCACTGGCTGTTAAATCTCAGTATAATCTCACTCACTGGTTGTTCACTCTCAGTAACACTTCATCCACTGGCTGTTCAGTCTCAGTAACACCTCACTCACTGGCTGTTCAGTCTCAGTAACACCTCACTCACTGGCTGTTCAGTCTCAATAACACCTCACCCACTGGCTGTTCAGCCTCAGTAACACCTCAACCACTGGCTGTTCAATCTCAGTAACATCTCACTCACTGGTTGTTCAGTCTAGGTAACCCTTCTTCCACCGGCTCCTCTTAGTCTCGTTAACACCTCACTCATTGGCTGCTGAGCTTCAGTAATACCTCATGCACTGGATGTTCCCAGCCCCAGTAACACCTCACCCACTGGCTGCTCTTACTCTCAGTAGCACCTCACCCACCGGATGTTCTGAATCACAGTAATCCCTAACCCACCAACTGATGTCTCTATAACACCTCATCCACTGGATATACCCAGCCCCACAAACACCTCACCCATTGTACATTCTCAGTCTCAGTAACACCTTACCCACTGGCTGTTCAGCCTCATTAACACCTCACACACTGGCTGTTCAGTCTCAATAATACCTCACCCACTGGCTGTTCAGTCTCAGTAACCCCTCACCCACTAGCTGTTCAATCTCAGTAACATCTCACCCACCGGATGTTCTCAGTCTCAGTAAAACCTCACCCACTGGCTGTTCAATCACAGTAACACCTCACCAATTGGCTCTTCAGCCTCAGTAACACCTCACTCACTGGCTGTTCAGCCTCAGTAACACCTCACCCACTGGCTGTTCAGCCTCAGTAACACCTCAACCACTGGCCGTTCAGTCTCGATAACACCTCACTCACTAGCTGTTCAGTCTCAATAACACCCCAATCACTGTATGTTCAGTCTCAGTAACACCTCACCCACTGGATGTTCAATCACAGTAACACCTGACCCCCTGGCTGTTCAGTTTCAGTAATACCTCACCCACTAGACGTTCTCAGTCTCAGTAACCACTCACCCACTGGCTGTTCAGCCTCAGTAACATCTCACTCACTGGTTGTTCAATCTCAATAACACCTCACTCACTGGCTGTTCAGCCTCATTAACACCTCACCCATGGCTGTTCAGCCTCAGTAACACCTCACACACTGGCTGTCCAATCTCAGTAACACCTCACTCACTGCCTGTTCCTTGTCAGTAACATCTCACCCTCTGGCTGTTCAATCTCAATAACACCTCACTCACTGGCTATTCAATCTCAGTAACACCTCACTCACTGGCTGTTCAGCCTCAGTAACATCTCACTCACTGGCTGTCCAATCTCAGTAAACCCTCACCCACTGGCTGTTCAATCTCAGCAACAGCTCAGTCACTGGCTGTTCAGTCTCAGTAACCCCTCACCCACTGGCTGTTCAGCCTCAGTAACCACTTACCCACTGGGTGTTCAGCCTCAGTAACACCTCACCCACTGGATGTTCAATCATAGTAACACCTGACCCACTGGCTGTTCAGTCTCAGTAATACCTCACCCACTGGACATTCTCAGTCTCAGTAACCACTCACCCACTGGCTGTTCAGCCTCAGTAACATCTCACTCACTGGTTGTTCAATCTCAGTAACACCTCACTCACAGCCTGTTCCTTCTCAGTAACATCTCACCCACTGGCTGTTCAATCTCAGTAACATCTCACTCACTGGCTGTCCAACCTCAGTATCACCTCACGCAATGGCTGTTCAGTCTCAGTAACACCTCACACACTGGCTGTTCAATCTCAGTAACATCTCACCCACTGGCTGTTCAATCTCAGTAACATCTCACTCAGTGGCTGTCCAACCTCAGTATCACCTCACGCAATGGCTGTTCAGTCTCAGTAACACCTCACACACTGGCTGTTCAATCTCAGTAACACCTCAGTCACTGGCTGTTCAGTCTCAGTAACACCTCACTCACAGCCTGTTCCTTCTCAGTAACATCTCACCCACTGGCTGTTCAATCTCAGTAACATCTCACTCACTGGCTGTCCAATCTCAGTAAACCCTCACCCACTGGCTGTTCAATCTCAGTAACCACTTACCCACTGGCTGTTCAGCCTCAGTAACACCTCACCCACTGGATGTTCCCAGTCTCTGTAACACCTCATCCACTGGCTGTTCAGCCTCAGTAACACCTCACCCACTGGCTGTTCAGCCTCAGCAACACCTCACCCACTGGCTGTTCAGTCTGAGTAACATCTCACCCACTGGCTGTTCAATCACAGTAGCACCTCACCAATTTGCTGTTCAGCCTCAGTAACACCTCACCCACTGGACGTTCTCAGTTTCAGTAACACCTCACCCAGCGGCTGTTCAATCTCAATAACACCTTACCCACCAGCTGTTCAACCTCAGTAACCTCTCACCCACTGGCTGTTCAGTCTCAGTGACACCTCACCCACTGGATGTTCTCAGTCTCTGTAACACCTCACCCACTGGCTGTTCAATCTCAGTAAACCCTCTCCCACTGGTTGTTCAATCTCAGTAACAGCTCACTCACTGGCTGTTCAATCTCAGTAGCACCTCACTCACTGGCTGTTCAGTCTCAGTAACATCTCATTCACTGGCTGTTCAGCCTCAGTAACACCTCACCCACTGGATGTTCTCAGTCTCTGTAACACCTCACCTACTGCCTGTTCAGCCTCAGCAACACCTCACCCACTGGCTGTTCAGTCTCAATAACACCTTAGCCACTGACTGTTCAGCCTCAGTAACACCTCACTCACTGGCTGTTCAATCTCAGTGTAATCTCACTCACTGGTTGTTCACTCTCAGTAACACTTCATCCACTGGCTGTTCAGTCTCAGTAACACCTCACTCACTGGCTGTTCAGTCTCAGTAACACCTCACTCACTGGCTGTTCAGTCTCAATAACACCTCACCCACTGGCTGTTCAGCCTCAGTAACACCTCAACCACTGGCCGTTCAGTCTCGATAACACCTCACTCACTAGCTGTTCAGTCTCAGTAACACCCCAATCACTGTATGTTCAGTCTCAGTAACACCTCACCCACTGGATGTTCAATCACAGTAACACCTGACCCATTGGCTGTTCAGTCTCAGTAACACCTCACTTACTGGCTGTTCAGCCTCAGTAACCCCTCACCCACTGGCTGTTCAGCCTCAGTAACATCTCACTCACTGGCTGTTCAATCTCAGTAACACCTCACTTACTGGCTGTTCAGCCTCAGTAACCCCTCACCCACTGGCTGTTAAATCTCAGTATAATCTCACTCACTGGTTGTTCACTCTCAGTAACACTTCATCCACTGGCTGTTCAGTCTCAGTAACACCTCACTCACTGGCTGTTCAGTCTCAGTAACACCTCACTCACTGGCTGTTCAGTCTCAATAACACCTCACCCACTGGCTGTTCAGCCTCAGTAACACCTCAACCACTGGCTGTTCAATCTCAGTAACATCTCACTCACTGGTTGTTCAGTCTAGGTAACCCTTCTTCCACCGGCTCCTCTTAGTCTCGTTAACACCTCACTCATTGGCTGCTGAGCTTCAGTAATACCTCATGCACTGGATGTTCCCAGCCCCAGTAACACCTCACCCACTGGCTGCTCTTACTCTCAGTAGCACCTCACCCACCGGATGTTCTGAATCACAGTAATCCCTAACCCACCAACTGATGTCTCAATAACACCTCATCCACTGGATATACCCAGCCCCACAAACACCTCACCCATTGTACATTCTCAGTCTCAGTAACACCTTACCCACTGGCTGTTCAGCCTCATTAACACCTCACACACTGGCTGTTCAGTCTCAATAATACCTCACCCACTGGCTGTTCAGTCTCAGTAACCCCTCACCCACTAGCTGTTCAATCTCAGTAACATCTCACCCACCGGATGTTCTCAGTCTCAGTAAAACCTCACCCACTGGCTGTTCAATCACAGTAACACCTCACCAATTGGCTCTTCAGCCTCAGTAACACCTCACTCACTGGCTGTTCAGCCTCAGTAACACCTCACCCACTGGCTGTTCAGCCTCAGTAACACCTCAACCACTGGCCGTTCAGTCTCGATAACACCTCACTCACTAGCTGTTCAGTCTCAATAACACCCCAATCACTGTATGTTCAGTCTCAGTAACACCTCACCCACTGGATGTTCAATCACAGTAACACCTGACCCCCTGGCTGTTCAGTTTCAGTAATACCTCACCCACTAGACGTTCTCAGTCTCAGTAACCACTCACCCACTGGCTGTTCAGCCTCAGTAACATCTCACTCACTGGTTGTTCAATCTCAATAACACCTCACTCACTGGCTGTTCAGCCTCATTAACACCTCACCCACTGGCTGTTCAGCCTCAGTAACACCTCACACACTGGCTGTCCAATCTCAGTAACACCTCACTCACTGCCTGTTCCTTGTCAGTAACATCTCACCCTCTGGCTGTTCAGTCTCAGTAACTCCTCACCCACTGGCTGTTCAATTTGAGTAACTCCTCATCCACTGGCTGTTCAGCCTCTGTAACACCCCACTCACTGGCTATTCAGTCTGAATATTACCTCAGCTACAGGCTGTTCCGTCTCAGTAACCCCTCACTGACTGGATGTTCAATCTCAGTAACCCCTCACCCACTGGATGTTCAATCACAGTAACACCTGACCCCCTGGCTGTTCAGTTTCAGTAATACCTCACCCACTAGACGTTCTCAGTCTCAGTAACCACTCACCCACTGGCTGTTCAGCCTCAGTAACATCTCACTCACTGGTTGTTCAATCTCAATAACACCTCACTCACTGGCTGTTCAGCCTCATTAACACCTCACCCACTGGCTGTTCAGCCTCAGTAACACCTCACACACTGGCTGTCCAATCTCAGTAACACCTCACTCACTGCCTGTTCCTTGTCAGTAACATCTCACCCTCTGGCTGTTCAATCTCAATAACACCTCACTCACTGGCTATTCAATCTCAGTAACACCTCACTCACTGGCTGTTCAGCCTCAGTAACATCTCACTCACTGGCTGTCCAATCTCAGTAAACCCTCACCCACTGGCTGTTCAATCTCAGCAACAGCTCAGTCACTGGCTGTTCAGTCTCAGTAACCCCTCACCCACTGGCTGTTCAGCCTCAGTAACCACTTACCCACTGGGTGTTCAGCCTCAGTAACACCTCACCCACTGGATGTTCAATCATAGTAACACCTGACCCACTGGCTGTTCAGTCTCAGTAATACCTCACCCACTGGACATTCTCAGTCTCAGTAACCACTCAACCACTGGCTGTTCAGCCTCAGTAACATCTCACTCACTGGTTGTTCAATCTCAGTAACACCTCACTCACAGCCTGTTCCTTCTCAGTAACATCTCACCCACTGGCTGTTCAATCTCAGTAACATCTCACTCACTGGCTGTCCAACCTCAGTATCACCTCACGCAATGGCTGTTCAGTCTCAGTAACACCTCACACACTGGCTGTTCAATCTCAGTAACATCTCACCCACTGGCTGTTCAATCTCAGTAACATCTCACTCAGTGGCTGTCCAACCTCAGTATCACCTCACGCAATGGCTGTTCAGTCTCAGTAACACCTCACACACTGGCTGTTCAATCTCAGTAACACCTCAGTCACTGGCTGTTCAGTCTCAGTAACACCTCACTCACAGCCTGTTCCTTCTCAGTAACATCTCACCCACTGGCTGTTCAATCTCAGTAACATCTCACTCACTGGCTGTCCAATCTCAGTAAACCCTCACCCACTGGCTGTTCAATCTCAGTAACCACTTACCCACTGGCTGTTCAGCCTCAGTAACACCTCACCCACTGGATGTTCCCAGTCTCTGTAACACCTCATCCACTGGCTGTTCAGCCTCAGTAACACCTCACCCACTGGCTGTTCAGCCTCAGCAACACCTCACCCACTGGCTGTTCAGTCTGAGTAACATCTCACCCACTGGCTGTTCAATCACAGTAGCACCTCACCAATTTGCTGTTCAGCCTCAGTAACACCTCACCCACTGGACGTTCTCAGTTTCAGTAACACCTCACCCAGCGGCTGTTCAATCTCAATAACACCTTACCCACCAGCTGTTCAACCTCAGTAACCTCTCACCCACTGGCTGTTCAGTCTCAGTGACACCTCACCCACTGGATGTTCTCAGTCTCTGTAACACCTCACCCACTGGCTGTTCAATCTCAGTAAACCCTCTCCCACTGGTTGTTCAATCTCAGTAACAGCTCACTCACTGGCTGTTCAATCTCAGTAGCACCTCACTCACTGGCTGTTCAGTCTCAGTAACATCTCATTCACTGGCTGTTCAGCCTCAGTAACACCTCACCCACTGGATGTTCTCAGTCTCTGTAACACCTCACCTACTGCCTGTTCAGCCTCAGCAACACCTCACCCACTGGCTGTTCAGTCTCAATAACACCTTAGCCACTGACTGTTCAGACTCAGTAACACCTCACTCACTGGCTGTTCAATCTCAGTGTAATCTCACTCACTGGTTGTTCACTCTCAGTAACACTTCATCCACTGGCAGTTCAGTCTCAGTAACACCTCACTCACTGGCTGTTCAGTCTCAGTAACACCTCACTCACTGGCTGTTCAGTCTCAATAACACCTCACCCACTGGCTGTTCAGCCTCAGTAACACCTCAACCACTGGCCGTTCAGTCTCGATAACACCTCACTCACTAGCTGTTCAGTCTCAGTAACACCCCAATCACTGTATGTTCAGTCTCAGTAACACCTCACCCACTGGATGTTCAATCACAGTAACACCTGACCCATTGGCTGTTCAGTCTCAGTAACACCTCACTTACTGGCTGTTCAGCCTCAGTAACCCCTCACCCACTGGCTGTTCAGCCTCAGTAACATCTCACTCACTGGCTGTTCAATCTCAGTAACACCTCACTTACTGGCTGTTCAGCCTCAGTAACCCCTCACCCACTGGCTGTTAAATCTCAGTATAATCTCACTCACTGGTTGTTCACTCTCAGTAACACTTCATCCACTGGCTGTTCAGTCTCAGTAACACCTCACTCACTGGCTGTTCAGTCTCAATAACACCTCACCCACTGGCTGTTCAGCCTCAGTAACACCTCAACCACTGGCTGTTCAATCTCAGTAACATCTCACTCACTGGTTGTTCAGTCTAGGTAACCCTTCTTCCACCGGCTCCTCTTAGTCTCGTTAACACCTCACTCATTGGCTGCTGAGCTTCAGTAATACCTCATGCACTGGATGTTCCCAGCCCCAGTAACACCTCACCCACTGGCTGCTCTTACTCTCAGTAGCACCTCACCCACCGGATGTTCTGAATCACAGTAATCCCTAACCCACCAACTGATGTCTCAATAACACCTCATCCACTGGATATACCCAGCCCCACAAACACCTCACCCATTGTACATTCTCAGTCTCAGTAACACCTTACCCACTGGCTGTTCAGCCTCATTAACACCTCACACACTGGCTGTTCAGTCTCAATAATACCTCACCCACTGGCTGTTCAGTCTCAGTAACCCCTCACCCACTAGCTGTTCAATCTCAGTAACATCTCACCCACCGGATGTTCTCAGTCTCAGTAAAACCTCACCCACTGGCTGTTCAATCACAGTAACACCTCACCAATTGGCTCTTCAGCCTCAGTAACACCTCACTCACTGGCTGTTCAGCCTCAGTAACACCTCACCCACTGGCTGTTCAGCCTCAGTAACACCTCAACCACTGGCAGTTCAGTCTCGATAACACCTCACTCACTAGCTGTTCAGTCTCAATAACACCCCAATCACTGTATGTTCAGTCTCAGTAACACCTCACCCACTGGATGTTCAATCACAGTAACACCTGACCCCCTGGCTGTTCAGTTTCAGTAATACCTCACCCACTAGACGTTCTCAGTCTCAGTAACCACTCACCCACTGGCTGTTCAGCCTCAGTAACATCTCACTCACTGGTTGTTCAATCTCAATAACACCTCACTCACTGGCTGTTCAGCCTCATTAACACCTCACCCACTGGCTGTTCAGCCTCAGTAACACCTCACACACTGGCTGTCCAATCTCAGTAACACCTCACTCACTGCCTGTTCCTTGTCAGTAACATCTCACCCTCTGGCTGTTCAGTCTCAGTAACTCCTCACCCACTGGCTGTTCAATTTGAGTAACTCCTCATCCACTGGCTGTTCAGCCTCTGTAACACCCCACTCACTGGCTATTCAGTCTGAATATTACCTCAGCTACAGGCTGTTCCGTCTCAGTAACCCCTCACTGACTGGATGTTCAATCTCAGTAACCCCTCACCCACTGGATGTTCAATCACAGTAACACCTGACCCCCTGGCTGTTCAGTTTCAGTAATACCTCACCCACTAGACGTTCTCAGTCTCAGTAACCACTCACCCACTGGCTGTTCAGCCTCAGTAACATCTCACTCACTGGTTGTTCAATCTCAATAACACCTCACTCACTGGCTGTTCAGCCTCATTAACACCTCACCCACTGGCTGTTCAGCCTCAGTAACACCTCACACACTGGCTGTCCAATCTCAGTAACACCTCACTCACTGCCTGTTCCTTGTCAGTAACATCTCACCCTCTGGCTGTTCAATCTCAATAACACCTCACTCACTGGCTATTCAATCTCAGTAACACCTCACTCACTGGCTGTTCAGCCTCAGTAACATCTCACTCACTGGCTGTCCAATCTCAGTAAACCCTCACCCACTGGCTGTTCAATCTCAGCAACAGCTCAGTCACTGGCTGTTCAGTCTCAGTAACCCCTCACCCACTGGCTGTTCAGTCTCAGTAACATCTCACCCACCGGATGTTCTCAGTCTCAGTAAAACCTCACCCACTGGCTGTTCAATCACAGTAACACCTCACCAATTAGCTCTTCAGCCTCAGTAACACCTCACTCACTGGCTGTTCAGCCTCAGTAACACCTCACCCACTGGCTGTTCAGCCTCAGTAACACCTCAACCACTGGCCGTTCAGTCTCGATAACACCTCACTCACTAGCTGTTCAGTCTCAATAACACCCCAATCACTGTATTTTCAGTCTCAGTAACACCTCACCCACTGGATGTTCAATCACAGTAACACCTGACCCCCTGGCTGTTCAGTTTCAGTAATACCTCACCCACTAGACGTTCTCAGTCTCAGTAACCACTCACCCACTGGCTGTTCAGCCTCAGTAACATCTCACTCACTGGTTGTTCAATCTCAATAACACCTCACTCACTGGCTGTTCAGCCTCATTAACACCTCACCCACTGGCTGCTCAGCCTCAGTAACACCTCACACACTGGCTGTCCAATCTCAGTAACACCTCACTCACTGCCTGTTCCTTGTCAGTAACATCTCACCCTCTGGCTGTTCAGTCTCAGTAACACCTCACCCCTGGCTGTTCAGCCTCAGTAACACCTCACCCCTGGCTGTTCAGCCTCAGTAACACCTCACCCCTGGCTGTTCAATTTGAGTAACTCCTCAGCCACTGGCGGTTCAATTTCAGTAACTCCTCATCCACTGGCTGTTCAGCCTCTGTAACACCTCACTCACTGGCTATTCAGTCTGAATATTACCTCAGCCACAGGCTGTTCCGTCTCAGTAACCCCTCACTGACTGGATGTTCAATCTCAGTAACCCCTCACCCACTGGATGTTCTCAGACTCAGTAAAAACCTCACCCACTGGCTGTTCGGCCGCAATAACACATCACTCACTGGCTGTTCAGTCTAAATAACACCTCACCCACTAGCTGTTCAGTCTCAATAACACCTCACCCACTGGCTGTTCAGTCTCAGTAACCCCTCACCCACTGGCTGTTCAATCTCAGTAACATCTCACTCACTGGTTGTTCAGTCTAGGTAACCCTTCTTCCACCGGCTCCTCTTAGTCTCGTTAACACCTCACTCATTGGCTGCTGAGCTTCAGTAATACCTCATGCACTGGATGTTCCCAGCCCCAGTAACACCTCACCCACTGGCTGCTCTTACTCTCAGTAGCACCTCACCCACCGGATGTTCTGAATCACAGTAATCCCTAACCCACCAACTGATGTCTCAATAACACCTCATCCACTGGATATACCCAGCCCCACAAACACCTCACCCATTGTACATTCTCAGTCTCAGTAACACCTTACCCACTGGCTGTTCAGCCTCATTAACACCTCACACACTGGCTGTTCAGTCTCAATAATACCTCACCCACTGGCTGTTCAGTCTCAGTAACCCCTCACCCACTAGCTGTTCAATCTCAGTAACATCTCACCCACCGGATGTTCTCAGTCTCAGTAAAACCTCACCCACTGGCTGTTCAATCACAGTAACACCTCACCAATTGGCTCTTCAGCCTCAGTAACACCTCACTCACTGGCTGTGCAGCCTCAGTAACACCTCACCCACTGGATGTTCTCAGTCTCTGTAACACCTCACCCACTGGCTGTTCAGCCTCAGCAACACCTCACCCACTGGCTGTTTAATCTCAGTATCATCTCACTCACTGGTTGTTCACTCTCAGTAACACTTCATCCACTGGCTGCTCTTAGTCTCATTAACACCTCACTCATTGGCTGCTCAGCTTCAGTAATACCTCATGCACTGGATGTTCCCAGCCCCAGTAACACCTTACCCCCGGCTACTCTTAGTCTCAGCAACACCTCACCCACTGGATGTTCTCAATCTCAATAACCCCTCACCCACCAGCTGATGAGTCTCAATAACACCTCATCCACTGGATATACCCAGCCCCACTAACACCTCACCTATTGGACGTTCTCAGTCACAGTAACACCTCACCCACTGGATGTTCTCAGTCTTAGTAACACCTCACCCACTGGCTGTTCTGCCTCAGTAACACCACACCCACTGGCTGTTCAGTCTCAGTAACACCTCACTCACTGGCTGTTCAGTCTCAATAACACCTCACTCACTAGCTGTTCAGTCTCAATAACACCTCACTCACTGGCTGTTGAGTCTCAATAACACCTCACTCACTAACTGTTCAGTCTCAATAACACCCCACTCACGGTATGTTCAGTCTCAGTAACACCTCGCCCACTGGAAGTTCTCAGTCTCACTAAAACCTCACCCACCGGCTGTTCAGCCTCAGTGACACCTCACCCACTGGCTGTTCAGCCTCAGTAACAGCTCACTCACTGGCTGTTCAGTCTCAGTGACACCTCACCCTCTGGCTGTTCAGCCTCAGTAACACCTCACTCACTGGCTGTTCAGTCTCAGTTACTCCTCACCCACTGGCTGTTCAGCCCCAGTAACAACTCACCCACTGGCTGTTCAGCCTCAGCAACAGCTCACTCACTGGATGTTCTGTCTCAGTAACACCTCACCCACTGGCTGTTCAGTCTCAATAACACCTCACTCACTGGATGTTCAGTCTCAGTAACACCTCACTCACTGGATGCTCAGTCTCAGTAACAACTCACCCACTGTATGTTCAGTCTCAATAACAGCTCACCCACTGGCTGCTCAAACTCATTAACACCCCATGCACTGACCAATGTGGTCATCAGCGAAATTTTATCCACTGACTGTTCTTGCACTGACCATGGTCTCATCTACTTCCTGCTCTCACACAGAGTGACCCTTCACCCCCTGGCTGCTCTTACACAGAGTGACCCATCACCCCCTGGCCAGTCCTAGACAGAGTGACCCCTCACCTGCTGGCCAGTCCTAGACAGAGTGACTCCTCACCCCCTGGCCAGTCCTAGACTGAGTGACCCCTCACTCCCTGGCCAGTCCTAGACAGAGTGACCTCTCACTCCCTGGCCAGTCCTAGACTGAGTGACTGTAAAGAGTTGGTGAGATTCAGGGAACCAGGCCAAGTGGAACTGTGCACTGTTAAACACAAGATGTTGGAAAACTCACTGCTAATGATTTGGCATATACATTGATTATAACTTGATTTTTTAATTGATGTTATGTGTGAGCTATGGTAACAAAGCAGAGTTTGCCAGAGAATTTAATTTGTCATTCATGTCTCTCTGGGACGGTAACTTTTCAGTCCACTATTTAAAGTGAACGGATATTCACCACGCCAGATAATATGGTGCATATTCTAATCAGGCAGCCACATGAAGGAAAAGACTACTTTTTGGACTAATTGATTACAATTCCACATGAAGGATTGTTTTCACATGTGTTTGTGATCTATATAGGGCACCACTGGATACCCCAAAGGAGCCACGCTCTCCCACCATAATGTAGTCAATAATGCCCGATTTGCTGGATACAGAATGGGCTACAGCTGGCGGGTGAGTCATATATTTTGTAAAAGTCAACTTTCCCATTGTTGTCTTATTGACAAAATTGTCACTCTGCGATCAGTAATGGTATTTAACCTTTTGCACCCACACCACTTACAGACCCATCCAAAATGCCATCAAATGTAATTTTTCTGCTAGGCATTCTTGTGAAAAACTTCCATTGCATGGTCCGCCCAGGACTCTGCTCTTCGTGGATTCTGTAGATAAATTCTCATTGGTGGGTTTGTGATTGATGGACATTTTAGTACCATTGCCACCTTCTAAAGAGGCATTGCTGTGATCCTAAGAGCACTCACTTCAGAGGTTCTTTGGAAGTGCGTTGTGACTGGACAGTTGGGTTGTTGGGTTGTCAGGTGCATGACATATCTGGTCTGTGCAGAACTGCTGTATGGTTGAATCTTGTAAGGGATACTGTGTTAATGGAATGAATTTTTATCAAGATTCTGCAATGGTTGGTGTTAGAAGATACAGTTTGGTGTGTTTTACCAAAGGGTCTACATAAGCTGGCTCTTCAGGGGCACTGCACTGCTGAGCTCGAGCAGGATGCAGCAACTACAAGTTGGTCATTCTGTAAGCTGCTGCAGTGATGCATTCAATAGAAGTACTGCAGCTGTGGATTATGAGACTGTATCGCTGGGGTCCAATGCATTGGTGTTACACTTGTGTGTATCATTGCTTACATCGGTGGTCTGCAGTGGAGCTGCAGGTTTCTATGGGGGGAGTGGAGATTTATATAAAGAAAGCAGTGGTGTGCATGATGCTGCGTTGTTGATCTCTGCAGTGGTTGCTGCAGTAATGCTGCCTTTTTAGTGTCAAATTGAATGCCGCATTGATGAATTGACTGTGGGGCACAGCACAGTGCCGATGGTGTGACCCGGATATGGACTCCATTGCTCTTCTCTGATTGAGATGTTGAAGGTGTGAGCCCATGATCGACTCCGTTGCTTCCCTCTGACTGAGTTGTTGAACCTGCAAGCCCATAATCATCTCCATTGCTTCCCTCCGACTGAGATGTTGAACATGCAACCCCATGATCGACTCTGTTGCTTCTCTCTGAAGTGTTGTGCAAGGTAGAAAAGGACAAGGAAACGCACGTGTCTGAAATCGACGAGGGCGGGCAGGTGTCTTAAATCGACGAGGGCAGGCAGGTGATTGAAATCGACGAGGGCGGGCAGGTGTCTTAAATCGACGAGGGCGGGCAGGTGTCTTAAATCGACGAGGGCGGGCAGGTGTTTGAAATCGACGAGGGCAGGCAGGTGATTGAAATCGACGAGGGCGGGCAGGTGTCTGAAATCGACACGGACGGGCAGGTTTTTGAAATCGACGAGGGCGGGCAGGTGTCTGAAATCGACACGGACGGGCAGGTGTTTGAAATCGACGCGGACGGGCAGGTGTTTGAAATCGACGCGGACGGGCAGGTGTCTGAAATTGACGAGGGCGGGCATGTGTCTGAAATCGACCAGGGCAGGCAGGTGTCTGAAATTGACGAGGGCGGGCATGTGTCTGAAATCGACGAGGGCGGGCAGGTGTCTGAAATCGACGAGGGCGGGAGGTGTTTGAAATTGACGAGGGCGGGCAGGTGTTTGAAATCGACGCGGACGGGCAGGTGTCTGAAATCGACGACGGCGGGCAGGTGTCTGAAATCGACGAGGGCGGGAGGTGTTTGAAATTCACGAGGGCGGGCAGGTGTTTGAAATCGACACGGACGGGCAGGTGATTGAAATCGACGAGGGCGGGCAGGTGTTTGAAATCGATGAGGACGGGCAGGTGTTTGAAATGGATGAGGACAGGCAGGTGTCTGAAACCGACGAGAACGGGCAGGTGTCTGAAATCGTTGAGGACGGGCAGGTGTCTGAAACCGATGAGGGCGGGCAGGTGTTTGAAATCGACGTGGACGGGCAGGTGTCTGAAACCGACGACGACAGGCAGGTGTTTAAAATCGATGAGGACGGGCAGGTGTTTGAAATCGACGCGGGCGGGCAGGTGTTTGAAATCGACGTGGACGGGCAGGTGTTTGAAATGGATGACGACAGGCAGGTGTTTGAAATCGACGCGGACGGGCAGGTGTTTGAAATCGACGAGGACGGGCAGGTGTTTGAAATCGACGAGGACGGGCAGGTGTCTGAAATTGACGAGGGCAGGCAGGTGTTTGAAATCGACGAGGACGGGCAGGTGTCTGAAATCGACAAGGACGGGCGGGTGTCTGAAATCGACGACGACAGGCAGGAGTTTGAAATCGACGAGGACGGGCAGGTCTCTGAAACCGACGAGGACGGGCAGGTGTCTGAAACCGACGAGGATGGGCTTGTGTTTGAAACCGACGAGGGCGGGCAGGTGTTTGAAATCGACGCGGACGGGCAGGTATTTGAAATGGACGACGACAGGCAGGTGTTTGAAATCGACGCGGGCGGGCTGGTGTCTGAAATCGACGCGGGCAGGCAGGTGTTTGAAACCGACGAGGACGGGCAGGTATTTGAAATGGATGAGGACACGCACGTGTCTGAAACCGACGAGGACGGGCAGGTGTTTGAAATTGACGACAACAGACAGGTGTTTGAAATCGACGAGGGCAGGCAGGTGTTTGAAATCAACACGGACGGGCAGGTGTTTGAAATCGATGAGGTCGGGATGGTGTTTGAAATCGACGAGGACGGGCAGGTGTTTGAAATCGACGCGGACGGGCAGGTGTGTGAAATCGATGAGGGCAGGCAGGTGTCTGAAACCGACGAGGATGGGCAGGTGTCTGAAACCGACAAGGGCGGGCAGGTGTTTGAAATCGACAAGGGCGGGCAGGTGTCTGAAATCGACGAGGGCGGGCAGGTGTCTGAAACCGACAAGGGCGGGCAGGTGTTTGAAATCGACAACAACAGGCAGGTGTTTGAAATCGATGCGGACGGGCAGGTGTTTGAAATCCACGCAGACGGACAGGTGTTTGAAACGGAGGAGGACGGGCAGGTCTCTGAAACCGACGAGGGCAGGCAGGTGTTTGAAATCGATGCGGACGGGCAGGTGTCTTAAATCGACGCGGACGGGCAGGTGTTTGAAATTTTGCGAGGGCGGGCAGGTGTTTGAAATTCACGAGGGCAGGCAGGTGTTTGAAATCGACGAGGACAGGCAGGTGTTTGAAATCGACGAGAGCAGGCAGGTGTCTGAAACCGACAAGGACGGGCAGGTGTTTGAAATTGACGAGGGCAGGCAGGTGTCTGAAATCGACGAGGGCAGGCAGGTGTCTGAACCTGACGAGGACGGGCAGGTGTTTGAAATTGACGCAGACGGGCAGGTGTTTCAAATCGACGAGGACGGGCAGGTGTCTGAAATCGACGAGGGCGGGCAGGTGTCTGAAACCGAGGAGGGGGGGCAGGTGTTTGAAATCGACAATGACAGGCAGGTGTTTGAAATCGATGTGGACGGGCAGGTGTTTGAAATCCACGCAGACGGGCAGGTGTTTGAAACGGAGGAGGACGGGCAGGTCTCTGAAACCGACGAGGGCAGGCAGGTGTTTGAAATCGATGCGGACGGGCAGGTGTCTTAAATCGACGCGGACGGGCAGGTGTTTCAAATTTTGCGAGGGCGGGCAGGTGTTTGAAATCGACGAAGGCAGGTAGGTGTTTGAAATCAACGTGGACGGGCAGGTGTTTGAAATCGACGAGGACGGGCAGGTGTATGAAATCAACGAGGGCGAGCAGGTGTTTGAAATCGACGACGACGGGCAGGTGTTTGAAATTGACGAGGACGGACAGGTATTTGAAATGGATGAGGACACGCACGTGTCTGAAACCGACGAGGGCGGGCAGGTGTTTGAAATTGACGACGACAGGCAGGTGTTTGAAATCGACGAGGGCAGGCAGGTGTTTGAAATCAACACAGACGGGCAGGTGTTTGAAATCGACGAGGTCGGGATGGTGTTTGAAATCGACGAGGACGGGCAGGTGTTTGAAATCGACGCGGACGGGCAGGTGTGTGAAATCGACGAGGGCGGGCAGGTGTCTGAAACCGACGAGGACGGGCAGGTGTTTGAAATCGACGAGGGAGGGCAGGTGTTTGAAATCGACGAGGGCGGGCAGATGTCTGAAATCGACGAGGGCGGGCATGTGTCTGAAACCGACGAGGACGGGCAGGTGTCTGAAACCGACGAGGTCGGACAGGTGTTTGAAATCGACGAGGGCAGGCAGGTATTTGAAATGGACACGGACGGGCAGGTGTTTGAAATCGACGAGGGCAGGCAGGTGTTTGAAATCGACGAGGGCGGGAAGGTGTTTGAAATCAACGCGGATGGGCAGGTGTTTGAAATCGACGCGGACGGGCAGGTGTTTCAAATCGACGAGGACGGGCAGGTGTCTGAAATCGACGAGGGCGGGCAGGTGTCTGAAACCGACGGGGGCGGGCAGGTGTTTGAAATCGACGACGACAGGCAGGTGTTTCAAATCGATGCGGACGGGCAGGTGTTTGAAATCCACGCAGACGGGCAGGTGTTTGAAACGGAGGAGGACGGGCAGGTCTCTGAAACCGACGAGGGCAGGCAGGTGTTTGAAATCGATGCGGACGGGCAGGTGTCTTAAATCGACGCGGACGGGCAGGTGTTTGAAATTTTGCGAGGGCGGACAGGTGTTTGAAATGGACGAAGGCAGGTAGGTGTTTGAAATCAACGCGGACGGGCAGGTGTTTGAAATCGACGAGGACGGGCAGGTGTTTGAAATCGACGACGACGGGCAGGTGTTTGAAATCGACGAGGACGGGCAGGTATTTGAAATGGATGAGGACACGCACATGTCTGAAACCGACGAGGGCGGGCAGGTGTTTGAAATTGACGACGACAGGGAGGTGTTTGAAATCGACGAGGGCAGGCAGGTGTTTGAAATCAACACGGATGGGTAGGTGCTTGAAATCGACGAGGTCGGGTAGGTGTTTGAAATCGACGCAGACGGGCAGGTGTGTGAAATCGACGAGGGCAGGCAGGTGTCTGAAACCGACGAGTGCAGGCAGGTGTCTGAAACCGACGAGGACGGGCAGGTGTTTGAATCGACGAGGGAGGGCAGGTGTTTGAAATCGACGAGGGAGGGCAGGTGTTTGAAATCGACGAGGATGGGCAGATGTCTGAAATCGACGAGGGTGGGCATGTGTCTGAAATCGACGAGGGCAGGCAGGTGTTTGAAATCGATGCGGACGGGCAGGTGTTTGAAATCGACGAGGACGGGCAGGTCTCTGAAACCGACGAGGGCAGGCAGGTGTTTGAAATCGATGCGGACGGGCAGGTGTCTTAAATCGACGCGGACGGGCAGGTGTTTGAAATTTTGCGAGGGCGGGCAGGTGTTTGAAATCGACGAAGGCAGGCAGGTGTTTGAAATCGACGAGGACGGGCAGGTATTTGAAATGGATGAGGACACGCACGTGTCTGAAACCGACGAGGGTGGGCAGGTGTTTGAAATTGACGACGACAGGCAGGTGTTTGAAATCGACGAGGACGGGCAGGTATTTGAAATGGATGAGGACACGCACGTGTCTGAAACCGACGAGGGCGGGCAGGTGTTTGAAATTGACGACGACAGGCAGGTGTTTGAAATCGATGACGACAGGCAGGTGTTTGAAATCGACGAGGGCAGGCAGGTGTTTGAAATCAACATGGATGGGTAGGTGTTTGAAATCGACGAGGTCGGGATGGTGTTTGAAATCGACGAGGACGGGCAGGTGTTTGAAATCGACGCGGACGGGCAGGTGTGTGAAACCGACGAGGGCAGGCAGGTGTCTGAAACCGACGAAGACGGGCAGGTGTTTGAAATCGACGAGGGAGGGCAGGTGTTTGAAATCAACGAGGGCAGGCAGGTGTTTGAAATCAATATGGACGGGCAGGTGTTTGAAATCGACGAAGTCGGGATGGTGTTTGAAATACACGAGGATGGGCAGGTGTTTGAAATCGACGAGGGCGGGCAGGTGTTTGAAATCGACGAGGACGGGCAGATGTCTGAAATCGACGAGGGCGGGCATGTGTCTGAAATCGACAACGACAGGCAGGAGTTTGAAATCGACGAGGGCGGGCAGGTGTTTGAAATCGACGAGGGCGGGCAGGTGTCTGAAATCGACACGGACGGGCAGGTGTTTGAAGTCGACGCGGACGGGCAGGTGTCTGAAATTGACGAGGGCGGGCATGTGTCTGAAATCGACGAGGGCAGGCAGGTGTCTGAAATCGACGAGGGCGGGCAGGTGTTTGAAATCGACGCGGACGGGCAGGTGTCTGAAATCGACGACGGCGGGCAGGTGTTTGAAATCGACGAGGGCGGGAGGTGTTTGAAATTCACGAGGGCGGGCAGGTGTTTGAAATCGACACGGACGGGCAGGTGATTGAAATCGACGAGGGCGGGCAGGTGTTTGAAATCGATGAGGACGGGCAGGTGTTTGAAATGGATGAGGACAGGCAGGTGTCTGAAACCGACGAGAACGGGCAGGTGTCTGAAATCGTTGAGGACGGGCAGGTGTCTGAAACCAATGAGGGCAGGCAGGTGTTTGAAATCGACGTGGACGGGCAGGTGTCTGAAACCGACGACGACAGGCAGGTGTTTAAAATCGATGAGGACGGGCAGGTGTTAGAAATCGACGCGGGCGGGCAGGTGTTTGAAATCGACGTGGACGGGCAGGTGTTTGAAATGGATGACGACAGGCAGGTGTTTGAAATCGACGCGGACGGGCAGGTGTTTGAAATCGACGAGGACGGGCAGGTGTTTGAAATCGACGAGGACGGGCAGGTGTCTGAAATTGACGAGGGCAGGCAGGTGTTTGAAATCGACGAGGACGGGCAGGTGTCTGAAATCGACAAGGACGGGCGGGTGTCTGAAATCGACGACAGGCAGGAGTTCGAAATCGACGAGGACGGGCAGGTCTCTGAAACCGACGAGGACGGGCAGGTCTCTGAAATCGACGCGGACGGGCAGGTATTTGAAATGGACGACGACAGGCAGGTGTTTGAAATCGACGCGGGCGGGCTGGTGTCTGAAATCGACGCGGGCAGGCAAGTGTTTGAAACCGACGAGGACGGGCAGGTGTTTGAAATCGACGAGGACGGGCAGGTATTTGAAATGGATGAGGACACGCACGTGTCTGAAACCGACGAGGACGGGCAGGTGTTTGAAATTGACGACGACAGACAGGTGCTTGAAATCGACGAGGGCAGGCAGGTGTTTGAAATCAACACGGACGGGCAGGTGTTTGAAATCGACGAGGTCGGGATGGTGTTTGAAATCGACGAGGACGGGCAGGTGTTTGAAATCGACGCGGACGGGCAGGTGTGTGAAATCGATGAGGGCGGGCAGGTGTCTGAAACCGACGAGGATGGGCAGGTGTCTGAAACCGACAAGGGCGGGCAGGTGTTTGAAATCGACAAGGGCGGGCAGGTGTCTGAAATCGACGAGGGCGGGCAGGTGTCTGAAATCGACGAGGGCGGGCAGGTGTCTGAAACCGACAAGGGCGGGCAGGTGTTTGAAATCGACAACAACAGGCAGGTGTTTGAAATCGATGCGGACGGGCAGGTGTTTGAAATCCACGCAGACGGACAGGTGTTTGAAACGGAGGAGGACGGGCAGGTCTCTGAAACCGACGAGGGCAGGCAGGTGTTTGAAAACGATGCGGACGGGCAGGTGTCTTAAATCGACGCGGACGGGCAGGTGTTTGAAATTTTGCGAGGGCGGGCAGGTGTTTGAAATTCACGAGGGCAGGCAGGTGTTTGAAATCGACGAGAGCAGGCAGGTGTCTGAAACCGACGAGGACGGGCAGGTGACTGATACCGACAAGGACGGGCAGGTGTTTGAAATCGACGAGGGCAGGCAGGTGTCTGAAATCGACGAGGGCAGGCAGGTGTCTGAACCTGACGAGGACGGGCAGGTGTTTGAAATTGACGCGGACGGGCAGGTGTTTCAAATCGACGAGGACGGGCAGGTGTCTGAAATCGACGAGGGCGGGCAGGTGTCTGAAACCGAGGAGGGGGGGCAGGTGTTTGAAATCGACAATGACAGGCAGGTGTTTGAAATCGATGTGGACGGGCAGGTGTTTGAAATCCACGCAGACGGGCAGGTGTTTGAAACGGAGGAGGACGGGCAGGTCTCTGAAACCGACGAGGGCAGGCAGGTGTTTGAAATCGATGCGGACGGGCAGGTGTCTTAAATCGACGCGGACGGGCAGGTGTTTGAAATTTTGCGAGGGCGGGCAGGTGTTTGAAATCGACGAAGGCAGGTAGGTGTTTGAAATCAACGTGGACGGGCAGGTGTTTGAAATCGACGAGGACGGGCAGGTGTTTGAAATTTTGCGAGGGCGGGCAGGTGTTTGAAATCGACGAAGGCAGGTAGGTGTTTGAAATCAACGTGGACGGGCAGGTGTTTGAAATCGACGAGGACGGGCAGGTGTATGAAATCAACGAGGGCGAGCAGGTGTTTGAAATCGACGACGACGGGCAGGTGTTTGAAATCGACGAGGACGGACAGGTATTTGAAATGGATGAGGACACGCACGTGTCTGAAACCGACGAGGGCGGGCAGGTGTTTGAAATTGACGACGACAGGCAGGTGTTTGAAATCGACGAGGGCAGGCAGGTGTTTGAAATCAACACAGACGGGCAGGTGTTTGAAATCGACGAGGTCGGGATGGTGTTTGAAATCGACGAGGACGGGCAGGTGTTTGAAATCGACGCGGACGGGCAGGTGTGTGAAATCGACGAGGGCGGGCAGGTGTCTGAAACCGACGAGGACGGGCAGGTGTTTGAAATCGACGAGGGAGGGCAGGTGTTTGAAATCGACGAGGGCGGGCAGATGTCTGAAATCGACGAGGGCGGGCATGTGTCTGAAACCGACGAGGACGGGCAGGTGTCTGAAACCGACGAGGTCGGACAGGTGTTTGAAATCGACGAGGGCAGGCAGGTATTTGAAATGGACACGGACGGGCAGGTGTTTGAAATCGACGAGGGCAGGCAGGTGTTTGAAATCGACGAGGGCGGGAAGGTGTTTGAAATCAACGCGGATGGGCAGGTGTTTGAAATCGACGCGGACGGGCAGGTGTTTCAAATCGACGAGGACGGGCAGGTGTCTGAAATCGACGAGGGCGGGCAGGTGTCTGAAACCGACGGGGGCGGGCAGGTGTTTGAAATCGACGACGACAGGCAGGTGTTTCAAATCGATGCGGACGGGCAGGTGTTTGAAATCCACGCAGACGGGCAGGTGTTTGAAACGGAGGAGGACGGGCAGGTCTCTGAAACCGACGAGGGCAGGCAGGTGTTTGAAATCGATGCGGACGGGCAGGTGTCTTAAATCGACGCGGACGGGCAGGTGTTTGAAATTTTGCGAGGGCGGACAGGTGTTTGAAATGGACGAAGGCAGGCAGGTGTTTGAAATCAACGCGGACGGGCAGGTGTTTGAAATCGACGAGGACGGGCAGGTGTTTGAAATCGACGACGACGGGCAGGTGTTTGAAATCGACGAGGACGGGCAGGTATTTGAAATGGATGAGGACACGCACATGTCTGAAACCGACGAGGGCGGGCAGGTGTTTGAAATTGACGACGACAGGGAGGTGTTTGAAATCGACGAGGGCAGGCAGGTGTTTGAAATCAACACGGATGGGTAGGTGTTTGAAATCGACGAGGTCGGGTAGGTGTGTGAAATCGACGAGGGAGGGCAGGTGTCTGAAACCGACGAGTGCAGGCAGGTGTCTGAAACCGACGAGGACGGGCAGGTGTTTGAATCGACGAGGGAGGGCAGGTGTTTGAAATCGACGAGGGAGGGCAGGTGTTTGAAATCGACGAGGATGGGCAGATGTCTGAAATCGACGAGGGTGGGCATGTGTCTGAAATCGACGAGGGCAGGCAGGTGTTTGAAATCGATGCGGACGGGCAGGTGTTTGAAATCGACGAGGACGGGCAGGTCTCTGAAACCGACGAGGGCAGGCAGGTGTTTGAAATCGATGCGGACGGGCAGGTGTCTTAAATCGACGCGGACGGGCAGGTGTTTGAAATTTTGCGAGGGCGGGCAGGTGTTTGAAATCGACGAAGGCAGGCAGGTGTTTGAAATCGACGAGGACGGGCAGGTATTTGAAATGGATGAGGACACGCACGTGTCTGAAACCGACGAGGGTGGGCAGGTGTTTGAAATTGACGACGACAGGCAGGTGTTTGAAATCGACGACGACAGGCAGGTGTTTGAAATCGACGAGGGCAGGCAGGTGTTTGAAATCAACATGGATGGGTAGGTGTTTGAAATCGACGAGGTCGGGATGGTGTTTGAAATCGACGAGGACGGGCAGGTGTTTGAAATCGACGCGGACGGGCAGGTGTGTGAAACCGACGAGGGCAGGCAGGTGTCTGAAACCGACGAAGACGGGCAGGTGTTTGAAATCGACGAGGGAGGGCAGGTGTTTGAAATCAACGAGGGCAGGCAGGTGTTTGAAATCAATATGGACGGGCAGGTGTTTGAAATCGACGAGGTCGGGATGGTGTTTGAAATACACGAGGATGGGCAGGTGTTTGAAATCGACGAGGGCGGGCAGGTGTTTGAAATCGACGAGGACGGGCAGATGTCTGAAATCGACGAGGGCGGGCATGTGTCTGAAATCGACAACGACAGGCAGGAGTTTGAAATCGACGAGGGCGGGCAGGTGTTTGAAATCGACGAGGGCGGGCAGGTGTCTGAAATCGACACGGACGGGCAGGTGTTTGAAGTCGACGCGGACGGGCAGGTGTCTGAAATTGACGAGGGCGGGCATGTGTCTGAAATCGACGAGGGCAGGCAGGTGTCTGAAATCGACGAGGGCGGGCAGGTGTTTGAAATCGACGCGGACGGGCAGGTGTCTGAAATCGACGACGGCGGGCAGGTGTCTGAAATCGACGAGGGCGGGAGGTGTTTGAAATTCACGAGGGCGGGCAGGTGTTTGAAATCGACACGGACGGGCAGGTGATTGAAATCGACGAGGGCGGGCAGGTGTTTGAAATCGATGAGGACGGGCAGGTGTTTGAAATGGATGAGGACAGGCAGGTGTCTGAAACCGACGAGAACGGGCAGGTGTCTGAAATCGTTGAGGACGGGCAGGTGTCTGAAACCAATGAGGGCAGGCAGGTGTTTGAAATCGACGTGGACGGGCAGGTGTCTGAAACCGACGACGACAGGCAGGTGTTTAAAATCGATGAGGACGGGCAGGTGTTAGAAATCGACGCGGGCGGGCAGGTGTTTGAAATCGACGTGGACGGGCAGGTGTTTGAAATGGATGACGACAGGCAGGTGTTTGAAATCGACGCGGACGGGCAGGTGTTTGAAATCGACGAGGACGGGCAGGTGTTTGAAATCGACGAGGACGGGCAGGTGTCTGAAATTGACGAGGGCAGGCAGGTGTTTGAAATCGACGAGGACGGGCAGGTGTCTGAAATCGACAAGGACGGGCGGGTGTCTGAAATCGACGACAGGCAGGAGTTCGAAATCGACGAGGACGGGCAGGTCTCTGAAACCGACGAGGACGGGCAGGTCTCTGAAATCGACGCGGACGGGCAGGTATTTGAAATGGACGACGACAGGCAGGTGTTTGAAATCGACGCGGGCGGGCTGGTGTCTGAAATCGACGCGGGCAGGCAAGTGTTTGAAACCGACGAGGACGGGCAGGTGTTTGAAATCGACGAGGACGGGCAGGTGTTTGAAATCGACGAGGGAGGGCAGGTGTTTGAAATCAACGAGGGCAGGCAGGTGTTTGAAATCAATATGGACGGGCAGGTGTTTGAAATCGACGAGGTCGGGATGGTGTTTGAAATACACGAGGACGGGCAGGTGTTTGAAATCGACGAGGGCGGGCAGGTGTTTGAAATCGACGAGGGCGGGCAGGTGTCTGAAATCGACGAGGGCAGGCAGGTGTCTGAAACCGACGAGGACGGGCAGGTGTCTGAAACCGACGAGGTCGGGCAGGTGTTTGAAATCGACGAGGGCAGGCAGGTATTTGAAATGGACACGGACGGGCAGGTGTTTGAAATCAACGCGGACGGGCAGGTGTTTGAAATCGACGCGGACGGGCAGGTGTTTCAAATCGACGAGGACGGGCAGGTGTCTGAGATCGACGAGGGCGGGCAGGTGTCTGAAACCGACGGGGGCGGGCAGGTGTTTGAAATCGACGACGACAGGCAGGTGTTTGAAATCAATGCGGACGGGCAGGTGTTTGAAATCCACGCAGACGGGCAGGTGTTTGAAACGGAGGAGGACGGGCAGGTCTCTGAAAACGACGAGGGTAGGCAGGTGTTTGAAATCGATGCGGACGGGCAGGTGTCTTAAATCGACGCGGACGGGCAGGTGTTTGAAATTTTGGGAGGGCGGGCAGGTGTTTGAAATCGACGAAGGCAGGTAGGTGTTTGAAATCAACGTGGACGGGCAGGTGTTTGAAATCGACGAGGACGGGCAGGTGTTTGAAATCGACGACGACGGGCAGGTGTTTGAAATCGACGAGGACGGGCAGGTATTTGAAATGGATGAGGACACGCACATGTCTGAAACCGACGAGGGCGGGCAGGTGTTTGAAATTGACGACGACAGGGAGGTGTTTGAAATCGACGAGGGCAGGCAGGTGTTTGAAATCAACACGGATGGGTAGGTGTTTGAAATCGACGAGGTCGGGTAGGTGTTTGAAATCGACGCAGACGGGCAGGTGTGTGAAATCGACGAGGGCAGGCAGGTGTCTGAAACCGACGAGGGCAGGCAGGTGTCTGAAACCGACGAGGACGGGCAGGTGTTTGAAATCGACGAGGGAGGGCAGGTGTTTGAAATCGACGAGGACGGGCAGGTGTCTGAAACCGACGAGGATGGGCAGGTGTTTTAAACCGATGCGGACGGGCAGGTGTTTGAAATTGACGTGGACGGGCAGCTGTTTGAAATCGACGACGACAGGCAGGTGTTTGAAATTTTGCGAGGGCGGGCAGGTGTTTGAAATCGACGAAGGCAGGCAGGTGTTTGAAATCGACGAGGACGGGGAGGTATTTGAAATGGATGAGGACACGCACGTGTCTGAAACCGAGGAGGGCGGGCAGGTGTTTGAAATTGACGACGACAGGCAGGTGTTTGAAATCGACGAGGGCAGGCAGGTGTTTGAAATCAACATGGATGGGTAGGTGTTTGAAATCGACGAGGTCGGGATGGTGTTTGAAATCGACGAGGACGGGCAGGTGTCTGAAACCGACGAAGATGGGCAGGTGTTTGAAATCGACGAGGGAGGGCAGGTGTTTGAAATCGACGAGGGCAGGCAGGTGTTTGAAATCAACACGGAAGGCAGGTGTTTGAAATCGACGAGGTCGGGATGGTGTTTGAAATCAACATGGATGGGTAGGTGTTTGAAATCGACGAGGTCGGGATGGTGTTTGAAATCGACGAGGACGGGCAGGTGTCTGAAACCGACGAAGACGGGCAGGTGTTTGAAATCGACGAGGGAGGGCAGGTGTTTGAAATCGACGAGGGCAGGCAGGTGTTTGAAATCAACACGGAAGGCAGGTGTTTGAAATCGACGAGGTCGGGATGGTGTTTGAAATACACGAGGACGGGCAGGTGTTTGAAATTGACGCGGACGGGCAAGTGTGTGAAATCGACGAGGGCAGGCAGGTGTCTGAAACCGACGAGGGCAGGCAGGTGTCTGAAACCGACGAGGACGTGCAGGTGTTTGAAATCGACGAGGGAGGGCAGGTGTTTGAAATGGACGAGGGCGGGCAGGTGTCTGAAATCGACGAGGGCGGGCATGTGTCTGAAATCGACAACGACAGGCAGGAGTTTGAAATCGACGAGGGCGGGCAGGTGTTTGAAATCGACGAGTGCGGGCAGGTGTCTGAAACCGACGAGGGCAGGCAGGTGTCTGAAACCGACGAGGACGGGCAGGTGTTTGAAATCGACGAGGGAGGGCAGGTGTTTGAAATCGACGAGGGAGGGCAGGTGTTTGAAATCGACGAGGGCGGGCAGGTGTTTGAAATCGACGAGGTCGGGCAGATGTCTGAAATCGACGAGGGCGGGCATGTGTCTGAAATCGACAACGACAGGCAGGAGTTTGAAATCGACGAGGGCGGGCAGATGTCTGAAATCGACGAGGGCGGGCATGTGTCTGAAACCGACGAGGACGGGCAGGTGTCTGAAACCGACGAGGTCGGGCAGGTGTTTGAAATCGACGAGGGCAGGCAGGTATTTGAAATGGACACGGACGGGCAGGTGTTTGAAATCGACGAGGGCAGGCAGGTGTTTGAAATCGACGAGGGCGGGAAGGTGTTTGAAATCAACGTGGATGGGCAGGTGTTTCAAATCGACGAGGACGGGCAGGTGTTTGAAATCCACGCAGACGGGCAGGTGTTTGAAACGGAGGAGGACGGGCAGGTGTCTGAAACCGATGAGGGCAGGCAGGTGTTTGAAATCGATGCGGACGGGCAGGTGTCTTAAATCGACGCGGACGGGCAGGTGTTTGAAATGGACGAAGGCAGGCAGGTGTTTGAAATCAACGCGGACGGGCAGGTGTTTGAAATCAACGAGGACGGGCAGGTGTTTGAAATCGACGACGACGGGCAGGTGTTTGAAATCGACGAGGACGGGCAGGTATTTGAAATGGATGAGGACACGCACATGTCTGAAACCGACGAGGGCGGGCAGGTGTTTGAAATTGACGACGACAGGGAGGTGTTTGAAATCGACGAGGGCAGGCAGGTGTTTGAAATCAACACGGATGGGTAGGTGTTTGAAATCGACGAGGTCGGGTAGGTGTTTGAAATCGACGCAGACGGGCAGGTGTGTGAAATCGACGAGGACGGGCAGGTGTTTGAAATCGACGAGGGAGGGCAGGTGTTTGAAATCGACGAGGATGGGCAGATGTCTGAAATCGACGAGGGTGGGCATGTGTCTGAAATCGACGAGGGCAGGCAGGTGTTTGAAATCGATGCGGACGGGCAGGTGTTTGAAATCGACGAGGACGGGCAGGTCTCTGAAACCGACGAGGGCAGGCAGGTGTTTGAAATCGATGCGGACGGGCAGGTGTCTTAAATCGACGCGGACGGGCAGGTGTTTGAAATTTTGCGAGGGCGGGCAGGTGTTTGAAATCGACGAAGGCAGGCAGGTGTTTGAAATCGACGAGGACGGGCAGGTATTTGAAATGGATGAGGACACGCACGTGTCTGAAACCGACGAGGGCGGGCAGGTGTTTGAAATTGACGACGACAGGCAGGTGTTTGAAATCGACGAGGACGGGCAGGTATTTGAAATGGATGAGGACACGCACGTGTCTGAAACCGACGAGGGCGGGCAGGTGTTTGAAATTGACGACGACAGGCAGGTGTTTGAAATCGACGAGGGCAGGCAGGTGTTTGAAATCAACATGGATGGGTAGGTGTTTGAAATCGACGAGGTCGGGATGGTGTTTGAAATCGACGAGTACGGGCAGGTGTCTGAAACCGACGAGTACGGGCAGGTGTCTGAAACCGACGAGGGAGGGCAGGTGTCTGAAACCGACGAAGACGGGCAGGTGTTTGAAATCGACGAGGGAGTGCAGGTGTTTGAAATCGACGAGGGCAGGCAGGTGTTTGAAATCAACACGGAAGGCAGGTGTTTGAAATCGACGAGGTCGGGATGGTGTTTGAAATACACGAGGACGGGCAGGTGTTTGAAATCGACGCGGACGGGCAAGTGTGTGAAATCGACGAGGGCAGGCAGGTGTCTGAAACCGACGAGGGCAGGCAGGTGTCTGAAACCGACGAGGACGTGCAGGTGTTTGAAATCGACGAGGGAGGGCAGGTGTTTGAAATCGACGAGGGCGGGCAGGTGTCTGAAATCGACGAGGGCGGGCATGTGTCTGAAATCGAGAACGACAGGCAGGAGTTTGAAATCGACGAGGGTGGGCAGGTGTTTGAAATCGACGAGGGCGGGCAGGTGTTTGAAATCGACGAGGGCGGGCAGGTGTCTGAAACCGACGAGGGCAGGCAGGTGTCTGAAACCGACGAGGACGGGCAGGTGTCTGAAATCGACGAGGGAGGGCAGGTGTTTGAAATCGACGAGGGAGGGCAGGTGTTTGAAATCGACGAGGGCGTTCAGGTGTTTGAAATCGACGAGGTCGGGCAGATGTCTGAAATCGACGAGGGCGGGCATGTGTCTGAAATCGACAACGACAGGCAGGAGTTTGAAATCGACGAGGGTGGGCAGGTGTTTGATATCGACGAGGGCGGGCAGGTGTTTGAAATCGACGAGGACGGGCAGGTGTCTGAAAACGACGAGGATGGGCAGGTGTTTTAAACCGATGCGGACGGGCAGGTGTTTGAAATTGACGTGGACGGGCAGCTGTTTGAAATTGACGACGACAGGCAGGTGTTTGAAATTCACGAGGGCAGGCAGGTGTTTGAAATCGATGCGGACGGGCAGGTGTCTTAAATTGACGCGGACGGGCAGGTGTTTGAAATTTTGCGAGGGCGGGCAGGTGTTTGAAATCGACGAAGGCAGGCAGGTGTTTGAAAACGACGAGGACGGGGAGGTATTTGAAATGGATGAGGACACGCACGTGTCTGAAACCGAGGAGGGCGGGCAGGTGTTTGAAATCGACGACGACAGGCAGGTGTTTGAAATCGACGAGGGCAGGCAGGTGTTTGAAATCAACATGGATGGGTAGGTGTTTGAAATCGACGAGGTCGGGGTGGTGTTTGAAATCGACGAGGACGGGCAGGTGTCTGAAACCGACGAAGACGGGCAGGTGTTTGAAATCGACGAGGGAGGGCAGGTGTTTGAAATCGACGAGGGCAGGCAGGTGTTTGAAATCAACACGGAAGGCAGGTGTTTGAAATCGACGAGGTCGGGATGGTGTTTGAAATACACGAGGACGGGCAGGTGTTTGAAATCGACGCGGACGGGCAAGTGTGTGAAATCGACGAGGGCAGGCAGGTGTCTGAAACCGACGAGGGCAGGCAGGTGTCTGAAACCGACGAGGACGTGCAGGTGTTTGAAATCGACGAGGGAGGGCAGGTGTTTGAAATCGACGAGGGCGGGCAGGTGTCTGAAATCGACGAAGGCAGGCAGGTGTTTGAAAACGACGAGGACGGGGAGGTATTTGAAATGGATGAGGACACGCACGTGTCTGAAACCGAGGAGGGCGGGCAGGTGTTTGAAATCGACGACGACAGGCAGGTGTTTGAAATCGACGAGGGCAGGCAGGTGTTTGAAATCAACATGGATGGGTAGGTGTTTGAAATCGACGAGGTCGGGGTGGTGTTTGAAATCGACGAGGACGGGCAGGTGTCTGAAACCGACGAAGACGGGCAGGTGTTTGAAATCGACGAGGGAGGGCAGGTGTTTGAAATCGACGAGGGCAGGCAGGTGTTTGAAATCAACACGGAAGGCAGGTGTTTGAAATCGACGAGGTCGGGATGGTGTTTGAAATACACGAGGACGGGCAGGTGTTTGAAATCGACGCGGACGGGCAAGTGTGTGAAATCGACGAGGGAGGGCAGGTGTTTGAAATCGACGAGGGCGGGCAGGTGTCTGAAATCGACGAGGGCGGGCATGTGTCTGAAATCGACAACGACAGGCAGGAGTTTGAAATCGACGAGGGTGGGCAGGTGTTTGAAATCGACGAGGGCGGGCAGGTGTTTGAAATCGACGAGGGCGGGCAGGTGTTTGAAATCGACGAGGGCGGGCAGGTGTCTGAAACCGACGAGGGCAGGCAGGTGTCTGAAACCGACGAGGACGGGCAGGTGTTTGAAATCGACGAGGGAGGGCAGGTGTTTGAAATCGACGAGGGCGGGCAGGTGTTTGAAATCGACGAGGTCGGGCATGTGTCTGAAATCGACAACGACAGGCAGGAGTTTGAAATCGACGAGGGTGGGCAGGTGTTTGATATCGACGAGGGCGGGCAGGTGTTTGAAATCGACGAGGACGGGCAGGTGTCTGAAAACGACGAGGATGGGCAGGTGTTTTAAACCGATGCGGACGGGCAGGTGTTTGAAATTGACGTGGACGGGCAGCTGTTTGAAATCGACGACGACAGGCAGGTGTTTGAAATTCACGAGGGCAGGCAGGTGTTTGAAATCGACGAGGGCAGGCAGGTGTCTGAAACCGACGAGGACGGGCAGGTGTCTGATACCGACAAGGACGGGCAGGTGTTTGAAATCGACGAGGGCAGGCAGGTGTCTGAAATCGACGAGGGCAGGCAGGTGTCTGAACCTGACGAGGACGGGCAGGTGTTTGAAATTGACGCGGACGGGCAGGTGTTTCAAATCGACGAGGACGGGCAGGTGTCTGAAATCGACGAGGGCAGGCAGGTGTCTGAAACCGACGAGGGCGGGCAGGTGTTTGAAATCGACGATGACAGGCAGGTGTTTGAAATCGATGCGGACGGACAGGTGTTTGAAATCCACGCAGATGGACAGGTGTTTGAAACGGAGGAGGACGGGCAGGTCTCTGAAACCGACGAGGGCAGGCAGGTGTTTGAAATCGATGCAGACGGGCAGGTGTTTGAAATTTTGCGAGGGCGGGCAGGTGTTTGAAATCGACGAGGGCGGGCAGGTGTCTGAAATCGACGAGGGCGGGCATGTGTCTGAAATCGACAACGACAGGCAGGAGTTTGAAATCGACGAGGGTGGGCAGGTGTTTTGAAATCGACGAGGGCGGGCAGGTGTTTGAAATCGACGAGGGCGGGCAGGTGTTTGAAATCGACGAGGGCGGGCAGGTGTCTGAAACCGACGAGGGCAGGCAGGTGTCTGAAACCGACGAGGACGGGCAGGTGTTTGAAATCGACGAGGGAGGGCAGGTGTTTGAAATCGACGAGGGCGGGCAGGTGTTTGAAATCGACGAGGTCGGGCATGTGTCTGAAATCGACAACGACAGGCAGGAGTTTGAAATCGACGAGGGTGGGCAGGTGTTTGATATCGACGAGGGCGGGCAGGTGTTTGAAATCGACGAGGACGGGCAGGTGTCTGAAAACGACGAGGATGGGCAGGTGTTTTAAACCGATGCGGACGGGCAGGTGTTTGAAATTGACGTGGACGGGCAGCTGTTTGAAATCGACGACGACAGGCAGGTGTTTGAAATTCACGAGGGCAGGCAGGTGTTTGAAATCGACGAGGGCAGGCAGGTGTCTGAAACCGACGAGGACGGGCAGGTGTCTGATACCGACAAGGACGGGCAGGTGTTTGAAATCGACGAGGGCAGGCAGGTGTCTGAAATCGACGAGGGCAGGCAGGTGTCTGAACCTGACGAGGACGGGCAGGTGTTTGAAATTGACGCGGACGGGCAGGTGTTTCAAATCGACGAGGACGGGCAGGTGTCTGAAATCGACGAGGGCAGGCAGGTGTCTGAAACCGACGAGGGCGGGCAGGTGTTTGAAATCGACGATGACAGGCAGGTGTTTGAAATCGATGCGGACGGACAGGTGTTTGAAATCCACGCAGATGGACAGGTGTTTGAAACGGAGGAGGACGGGCAGGTCTCTGAAACCGACGAGGGCAGGCAGGTGTTTGAAATCGATGCAGACGGGCAGGTGTTTGAAATTTTGCGAGGGCGGGCAGGTGTTTGCAATCGACGAAGGCAGGCAGGTGTTTGAAATCAACGTGGACGGGCAGGTGTTTGAAATCGACGAGGACGGGCAGGTGTATGAAATCGAGGAGGGCGGGCAGGTGTTTGAAATCGACGACGTCAGGCAGGTGTTTGAAATCGACGAGGGCAGGCAGGTGTTTGAAATCAACACGGACGGGCAGGTGTTTGAAATCGACGAGGTCGGGATGGTGTTTGAAATCGACGAGGACGGGCAGGTGTTTGAAATCGATGCGGACGGGCAGGTGTGTGAAATCGACGAGGGCGGGCAGGTGTCTGAAACCGACGAGGACGGGCAGGTGTTTGAAATCGACGAGGGAGGGCAGGTGTTTGAAATCGACGAGGGCGGGCAGATGTCTGAAATCGACGAGGGCGGGCATGTGTCTGAAACCGACGAGGACGGGCAGGTGTCTGAAACCGACGAGGTCGGGCAGGTGTTTGAAATCGACGAGGGCAGGCAGGTATTTGAAATGGACACGGACGGGCAGGTGTTTGAAATCGACGAGGGCAGGCAGGTGTTTGAAATCGACGAGGGCGGGAAGGTGTTTGAAATCAACGCGGATGGGCAGGTGTTTGAAATCGACGCGGACGGGCAGGTGTTTCAAATCGACGAGGACGGGCAGGTGTCTGAAATCGACGAGGGCGGGCAGGTGTCTGAAACCGACGGGGGCGGGCAGGTGTTTGAAATCGACGAGGGCGGGCATGTGTCTGAAATCGACAACGACAGGCAGGAGTTTGAAATCGACGAGGGTGGGCAGGTGTTTGATATCGACGAGAGCGGGCAGGTGTTTGAAATCGACGAGGACGGGCAGGTGTCTGAAAACGACGAGGATGGGCAGGTGTTTTAAACCGATGCGGACGGGCAGGTGTTTGAAATTGACGTGGACGGGCAGCTGTTTGAAATCGACGACGACAGGCAGGTGTTTGAAATCGACGAGGGCAGGCAGGTGTCTGAAACCGACGAGGGCAGGCAGGTGTCTGAAACCGACGAGGACGGGCAGTTGTTTGAAATCGACGAGGGAGGGCAGGTGTTTGAAATCGACGAGGGAGGGCAGGTGTTTGAAATCGACGAGGGCGGGCAGGTGTTTGAAATCGACGAGGTCGGGCAGATGTCTGAAATCGACGAGGTCGGGCATGTGTCTGAAATCGACAACGACAGGCAGGAGTTTGAAATCGACGAGGGTGGGCAGGTGTTTGATATCGACGAGGGCGGGCAGGTGTTTGAAACCGACGAGGACGGGCAGGTGTTTGAAATCGACGAGGTCGGGGTGGTGTTTGAAATCGACGAGGACGGGCAGGTGTCTGAAATCGACGAGGGAGGGCAGGTGTTTGAAATCGACGAGGACGGGCAGATGTCTGAAATCGACGAGGGCGGGCATGTGTCCGAAATCGACAACGACAGGCAGGAGTTTGAAATCGACGAGGGCGGGCAGGTGTTTGAAATCGACGAGGGCGGGCAGGTGTCTGAAACCGATGAGGACGGGCAGGTGTCTGAAACCGACGAGGGCAGGCAGGTGTCTGAAACCGACGAGGACGGGCAGGTGTCTGAAACCGACGGGGGCAGGCAGGTGTCTGAAACCGACAAGGACGGGCAGGGGTTTGAAATCGACGAGGGAGGGCAGGTGTTTGAAATCGTCGAGGTCGGTCAGATGTCTGAAATCGACGAGGGCGGGCATGTGTCTGAAATCGACAACGACAGGCAGGAGTTTGAAATCGACGAGGGTGGGTAGGTGTCTGAAACCGACGAGGACGGGCAGGTGTTTGAAATCGACGAGGACGGGCAGGTGTTTGAAATCGACGAGGACGGGCATGTGTCTGAAACCGACGAGGATGGGCAGGTGTTTTAAACCGATGCGGACGGGCAGGTGTTTGAAATTGACGTGGACGGGCAGCTGTTTGAAATCGACGACGACAGGCAGGTGTTTGAAATTCGCGAGGGCAGGCAGGTGTTTGAAATCGACGAGGGCAGGCAGGTGTCTGAAACCGACGAGGACGGGCAGGTGTCTGATACCGACAAGGACGGGCAGGTGTTTGAAATCGACGAGGGCAGGCAGGTGTCTGAAATCGACGAGGGAAGGGAGGTGTCTGAACCTGACGAGGACGGGCAGGTGTTTGAAATTGACGCGGACGGGCAGGTGTTTCAAATCGACGGAGACGGGCAGGTGTCTGAAACCGACGAGGATGGGCAGGTGTCTGAAATCGACGAGGGCAGGCAGATGTCTGAAACCAACGAGGACGGGCATGTGTCTGAAACCAACGAGGACGGGTAGGTGTTTGAAATCGACGAGGGCGGGCAGGTGTTTGAAATCGACGAGGGCGGGCAGGTGTCTGAAATCGACGAGGGCAGGCAGGTGTCTGAAACCGACGAGGACGGGCAGGTGTCTGAAACCGACGAGGTCGGGCAGGTGTTTGAAATCGACGAGGGCAGGCAGGTATTTGAAATGGACACGGACGGGCAGGTGTTTGAAATCAACGCGGACGGGCAGGTGTTTGAAATCGACGCGGACGGGCAGGTGTTTCAAATCGACGAGGACGGGCAGGTGTCTGAGATCGACGAGGGCGGGCAGGTGTCTGAAACCGACGGGGGCGGGCAGGTGTTTGAAATCGACGACGACAGGCAGGTGTTTGAAATCAATGCGGACGGGCAGGTGTTTGAAATCCACGCAGACGGGCAGGTGTTTGAAACGGAGGAGGACGGGCAGGTCTCTGAAAACGACGAGGGTAGGCAGGTGTCTTAAATCGACGCGGACGGGCAGGTGTTTGAAATTTTGCGAGGGCGGGCAGGTGTTTGAAATCGACGAAGGCAGGTAGGTGTTTGAAATCAACGTGGACGGGCAGGTGTTTGAAATCGACGACGACCGGCAGGTGTTTGAAATCGACGAGGACGGGCAGGTATTTGAAATGGATGAGGACACGCACATGTCTGAAACCGACGAGGGCGGGCAGGTGTTTGAAATTGACGACGACAGGGAGGTGTTTGAAATCGACGAGGGCAGGCAGGTGTTTGAAATCAACACGGATGGGTAGGTGTTTGAAATCGACGAGGTCGGGTAGGTGTTTGAAATCGACGCAGACGGGCAGGTGTGTGAAATCGACGAGGGCAGGCAGGTGTCTGAAACCGACGAGGGCAGGCAGGTGTCTGAAACCGACGAGGACGGGCAGGTGTTTGAAATCGACGAGGGAGGGCAGGTGTTTGAAATCGACGAGGGCGGGCAGGTGTTTGAAATCGACGAGGGCAGGCAGGTGTTTGAAATCAACATGGATGGGTAGGTGTTTGAAATCGACGAGGTCGGGATGGTGTTTGAAATCGACGAGGACGGGCAGGTGTCTGAAACCGACGAAGATGGGCAGGTGTTTGAAATCGACGAGGGAGGGCAGGTGTTTGAAATCGACGAGGGCAGGCAGGTGTTTGAAATCAACACGGAAGGCAGGTGTTTGAAATCGACGAGGTCGGGATGGTGTTTGAAATCAACATGGATGGGTAGGTGTTTGAAATCGACGAGGTCGGGATGGTGTTTGAAATCGACGAGGACGGGCAGGTGTCTGAAACCGACGAAGACGGGCAGGTGTTTGAAATCGACGAGGGAGGGCAGGTGTTTGAAATCGACGAGGGCAGGCAGGTGTTTGAAATCAACACGGAAGGCAGGTGTTTGAAATCGACGAGGTCGGGATGGTGTTTGAAATACACGAGGACGGGCAGGTGTTTGAAATCGACGCGGACGGGCAAGTGTGTGAAATCGACGAGGGCAGGCAGGTGTCTGAAACCGACGAGGGCAGGCAGGTGTCTGAAACCGACGAGGACGTGCAGGTGTTTGAAATCGACGAGGGAGGGCAGGTGTTTGAAATCGACGAGGGCGGGCAGGTGTCTGAAATCGACGAGGGCGGGCATGTGTCTGAAATCGACAACGACAGGCAGGAGTTTGAAATCGACGAGGGCGGGCAGGTGTTTGAAATCGACGAGGGCGGGCAGGTGTTTGAAATCGACGAGGGCGGGCAGGTGTCTGAAACCGACGAGGGCAGGCAGGTGTCTGAAACCGACGAGGACGGGCAGGTGTTTGAAATCGCCGAGGGAGGGCAGGTGTTTGAAATTGACGAGGGAGGGCAGGTGTTTGAAATTGACGAGGGCGGGCAGGTGTCTGAAACCGACGAGGGCAGGCAGGTGTCTGAAATCGACGAGGGAGGGCAGGTGTTTGAAATCGACGAGGGCGGGCAGGTGTTTGAAATCGACGAGGGAGGGCAGGTGTTTGAAATCGACGAGGGAGGGCAGGTGTTTGAAATCGACGAGGGCAGGCAGGTGTTTGAAATCAACACGGAAGGCAGGTGTTTGAAATCGACGAGGTCGGGATGGTGTTTGAAATACACGAGGACGGGCAGGTGTTTGAAATCGACGCGGACGGGCAAGTGTGTGAAATCGACGAGGGCAGGCAGGTGTCTGAAACCGACGAGGGCAGGCAGGTGTCTGAAACCGACGAGGACGTGCAGGTGTTTGAAATCGACGAGGGAGGGCAGGTGTTTGAAATCGACGAGGGCGGGCAGGTGTCTGAAATCGACGAGGGCGGGCATGTGTCTGAAATCGACAACGACAGGCAGGAGTTTGAAATCGACGAGGGTGGGCAGGTGTTTGAAATCGACGAGGGCGGGCAGGTGTTTGAAATCGACGAGGGCGGGCAGGTGTTTGAAATCGACGAGGGCGGGCAGGTGTTTGGAATCGACGAGGGAGGGCAGGTGTTTGAAATCGACGAGGGCGGGCAGGTGTTTGAAATCGACGAGGTCGGGCATGTGTCTGAAATCGACAACGACAGGCAGGAGTTTGAAATCGACGAGGGTGGGCAGGTGTTTGATATCGACGAGGGCGGGCAGGTGTTTGAAACCGACGAGGACGGGCAGGTGTTTGAAATCGACGAGGTCGGGGTGGTGTTTGAAATCGACGAGGACGGGCAGGTGTCTGAAATCGACGAGGGAGGGCAGGTGTTTGAAATCGACGAGGACGGGCAGATGTCTGAAATCGACGAGGGCGGGCATGTGTCTGAAATCGACAACGACAGGCAGGAGTTTGAAATCGACGAGGGCGGGCAGGTGTTTGAAATCGACGAGGGAGGGCAGGTGTTTGAAATCGACGAGGGCGGGCAGGTGTCTGAAATCGACGAGGGCGGGCATGTGTCTGAAATCGACAACGACAGGCAGGAGTTTGAAATCGACGAGGGTGGGCAGGTGTTTGAAATCGACGAGGGCGGGCAGGTGTTTGAAATCGACGAGGGCGGGCAGGTGTTTGAAATCGACGAGGGCGGGCAGGTGTTTGAAATCGACGAGGGAGGGCAGGTGTTTGAAATCGACGAGGGCGGGCAGGTGTTTGAAATCGACGAGGTCGGGCATGTGTCTGAAATCGACAACGACAGGCAGGAGTTTGAAATCGACGAGGGTGGGCAGGTGTTTGATATCGACGAGGGCGGGCAGGTGTTTGAAACCGACGAGGACGGGCAGGTGTTTGAAATCGACGAGGTCGGGGTGGTGTTTGAAATCGACGAGGACGGGCAGGTGTCTGAAATCGACGAGGGAGGGCAGGTGTTTGAAATCGACGAGGACGGGCAGATATCTGAAATCGACGAGGGCGGGCATGTGTCTGAAATCGACAACGACAGGCAGGAGTTTGAAATCGACGAGGGCGGGCAGGTGTTTGAAATCGACGAGGGCGGGCAGGTGTCTGAAACCGATGAGGACGGGCAGGTGTCTGAAACCGACGAGGTCGGTCAGATGTCTGAAATCGACGAGGGCAGGCAGATGTCTGAAACCAACGAGGACGGGCATGTGTCTGAAACCAACGAGGACGGGTAGGTGTTTGAAATCGACGAGGGCGGGCAGGTGTTTGAAATCGACGAGGGCGGGCAGGTGTCTGAAATCGACGAGGGCAGGCAGGTGTCTGAAACCGACGAGGACGGGCAGGTGTCTGAAACCGACGAGGTCGGGCAGGTGTTTGAAATCGACGAGGGCAGGCAGGTATTTGAAATGGACACGGACGGGCAGGTGTTTGAAATCAACGCGGACGGGCAGGTGTTTGAAATCGACGCGGACGGGCAGGTGTTTCAAATCGACGAGGACGGGCAGGTGTCTGAGATCGACGAGGGCGGGCAGGTGTCTGAAACCGACGGGGGCGGGCAGGTGTTTGAAATCGACGACGACAGGCAGGTGTTTGAAATCAATGCGGACGGGCAGGTGTTTGAAATCCACGCAGACGGGCAGGTGTTTGAAACGGAGGAGGACGGGCAGGTCTCTGAAAACGACGAGGGTAGGCAGGTGTCTTAAATCGACGCGGACGGGCAGGTGTTTGAAATTTTGCGAGGGCGGGCAGGTGTTTGAAATCGACGAAGGCAGGTAGGTGTTTGAAATCAACGTGGACGGGCAGGTGTTTGAAATCGACGACGACCGGCAGGTGTTTGAAATCGACGAGGACGGGCAGGTATTTGAAATGGATGAGGACACGCACATGTCTGAAACCGACGAGGGCGGGCAGGTGTTTGAAATTGACGACGACAGGGAGGTGTTTGAAATCGACGAGGGCAGGCAGGTGTTTGAAATCAACACGGATGGGTAGGTGTTTGAAATCGACGAGGTCGGGTAGGTGTTTGAAATCGACGCAGACGGGCAGGTGTGTGAAATCGACGAGGGCAGGCAGGTGTCTGAAACCGACGAGGGCAGGCAGGTGTCTGAAACCGACGAGGACGGGCAGGTGTTTGAAATCGACGAGGGAGGGCAGGTGTTTGAAATCGACGAGGGCGGGCAGGTGTTTGAAATCGACGAGGGCAGGCAGGTGTTTGAAATCAACATGGATGGGTAGGTGTTTGAAATCGACGAGGTCGGGATGGTGTTTGAAATCGACGAGGACGGGCAGGTGTCTGAAACCGACGAAGATGGGCAGGTGTTTGAAATCGACGAGGGAGGGCAGGTGTTTGAAATCGACGAGGGCAGGCAGGTGTTTGAAATCAACACGGAAGGCAGGTGTTTGAAATCGACGAGGTCGGGATGGTGTTTGAAATCAACATGGATGGGTAGGTGTTTGAAATCGACGAGGTCGGGATGGTGTTTGAAATCGACGAGGACGGGCAGGTGTCTGAAACCGACGAAGACGGGCAGGTGTTTGAAATCGACGAGGGAGGGCAGGTGTTTGAAATCGACGAGGGCAGGCAGGTGTTTGAAATCAACACGGAAGGCAGGTGTTTGAAATCGACGAGGTCGGGATGGTGTTTGAAATACACGAGGACGGGCAGGTGTTTGAAATCGACGCGGACGGGCAAGTGTGTGAAATCGACGAGGGCAGGCAGGTGTCTGAAACCGACGAGGGCAGGCAGGTGTCTGAAACCGACGAGGACGTGCAGGTGTTTGAAATCGACGAGGGAGGGCAGGTGTTTGAAATCGACGAGGGCGGGCAGGTGTCTGAAATCGACGAGGGCGGGCATGTGTCTGAAATCGACAACGACAGGCAGGAGTTTGAAATCGACGAGGGCGGGCAGGTGTTTGAAATCGACGAGGGCGGGCAGGTGTTTGAAATCGACGAGGGCGGGCAGGTGTCTGAAACCGACGAGGGCAGGCAGGTGTCTGAAACCGACGAGGACGGGCAGGTGTTTGAAATCGCCGAGGGAGGGCAGGTGTTTGAAATTGACGAGGGAGGGCAGGTGTTTGAAATTGACGAGGGCGGGCAGGTGTCTGAAACCGACGAGGGCAGGCAGGTGTCTGAAATCGACGAGGGAGGGCAGGTGTTTGAAATCGACGAGGGCGGGCAGGTGTTTGAAATCGACGAGGGAGGGCAGGTGTTTGAAATCGACGAGGGAGGGCAGGTGTTTGAAATCGACGAGGGCAGGCAGGTGTTTGAAATCAACACGGAAGGCAGGTGTTTGAAATCGACGAGGTCGGGATGGTGTTTGAAATACACGAGGACGGGCAGGTGTTTGAAATCGACGCGGACGGGCAAGTGTGTGAAATCGACGAGGGCAGGCAGGTGTCTGAAACCGACGAGGGCAGGCAGGTGTCTGAAACCGACGAGGACGTGCAGGTGTTTGAAATCGACGAGGGAGGGCAGGTGTTTGAAATCGACGAGGGCGGGCAGGTGTCTGAAATCGACGAGGGCGGGCATGTGTCTGAAATCGACAACGACAGGCAGGAGTTTGAAATCGACGAGGGTGGGCAGGTGTTTGAAATCGACGAGGGCGGGCAGGTGTTTGAAATCGACGAGGGCGGGCAGGTGTTTGAAATCGACGAGGGCGGGCAGGTGTTTGAAATCGACGAGGGAGGGCAGGTGTTTGAAATCGACGAGGGCGGGCAGGTGTTTGAAATCGACGAGGTCGGGCATGTGTCTGAAATCGACAACGACAGGCAGGAGTTTGAAATCGACGAGGGTGGGCAGGTGTTTGATATCGACGAGGGCGGGCAGGTGTTTGAAACCGACGAGGACGGGCAGGTGTTTGAAATCGACGAGGTCGGGGTGGTGTTTGAAATCGACGAGGACGGGCAGGTGTCTGAAATCGACGAGGGAGGGCAGGTGTTTGAAATCGACGAGGACGGGCAGATGTCTGAAATCGACGAGGGCGGGCATGTGTCTGAAATCGACAACGACAGGCAGGAGTTTGAAATCGACGAGGGCGGGCAGGTGTTTGAAATCGACGAGGGCGGGCAGGTGTCTGAAACCGATGAGGACGGGCAGGTGTCTGAAACCGACGAGGGCAGGCAGGTGTCTGAAACCGACGAGGACGGGCAGGTGTCTGAAACCGACGGGGGCAGGCAGGTGTCTGAAACCGACAAGGACGGGCAGGGGTTTGAAATCGACGAGGGAGGGCAGGTGTTTGAAATCGACGAGGTCGGTCAGATGTCTGAAATCGACGAGGGCGGGCATGTGTCTGAAATCGACAACGACAGGCAGGAGTTTGAAATCGACGAGGGTGGGTAGGTGTCTGAAACCGACGAGGACGGGCAGGTGTTTGAAATCGACGAGGACGGGCAGGTGTTTGAAATCGACGAGGACGGGCATGTGTCTGAAACCGACGAGGATGGGCAGGTGTTTTAAACCGATGCGGACGGGCAGGTGTTTGAAATTGATGTGGACGGGCAGCTGTTTGAAATCGACGACGACAGGCAGGTGTTTGAAATTCGCGAGGGCAGGCAGGTGTTTGAAATCGACGAGGGCAGGCAGGTGTCTGAAACCGACGAGGACGGGCAGGTGTCTGATACCGACAAGGACGGGCAGGTGTTTGAAATCGACGAGGGCAGGCAGGTGTCTGAAATCGACGAGGGAAGGGAGGTGTCTGAACCTGACGAGGACGGGCTGGTGTTTGAAATTGACGCGGACGGGCAGGTGTTTCAAATCGACGGAGACGGGCAGGTGTCTGAAACCGACGAGGATGGGCAGGTGTCTGAAATCGACGAGGGCAGGCAGATGTCTGAAACCAACGAGGACGGGCATGTGTCTGAAACCAACGAGGACGGGTAGGTGTTTGAAATCGACGAGGGCGGGCAGGTGTTTGAAATCGACGAGGGCGGGCAGGTGTCTGAAATCGACGAGGGCAGGCAGGTGTCTGAAACCGACGAGGACGGGCAGGTGTCTGAAACCGACGAGGTCGGGCAGGTGTTTGAAATCGACGAGGGCAGGCAGGTATTTGAAATGGACACGGACGGGCAGGTGTTTGAAATCAACGCGGACGGGCAGGTGTTTGAAATCGACGCGGACGGGCAGGTGTTTCAAATCGACGAGGACGGGCAGGTGTCTGAGATCGACGAGGGCGGGCAGGTGTCTGAAACCGACGGGGGCGGGCAGGTGTTTGAAATCGACGACGACAGGCAGGTGTTTGAAATCAATGCGGACGGGCAGGTGTTTGAAATCCACGCAGACGGGCAGGTGTTTGAAACGGAGGAGGACGGGCAGGTCTCTGAAAACGACGAGGGTAGGCAGGTGTTTGAAATCGATGCGGACGGGCAGGTGTCTTAAATCGACGCGGACGGGCAGGTGTTTGAAATTTTGCGAGGGCGGGCAGGTGTTTGAAATCGACGAAGGCAGGTAGGTGTTTGAAATCAACGTGGACGGGCAGGTGTTTGAAATCGACGAGGACGGGCAGGTGTTTGAAATCGACGACGACCGGCAGGTGTTTGAAATCGACGAGGACGGGCAGGTATTTGAAATGGATGAGGACACGCACATGTCTGAAACCGACGAGGGCGGGCAGGTGTTTGAAATTGACGACGACAGGGAGGTGTTTGAAATCGACGAGGGCAGGCAGGTGTTTGAAATCAACACGGATGGGTAGGTGTTTGAAATCGACGAGGTCGGGTAGGTGTTTGAAATCGACGCAGACGGGCAGGTGTGTGAAATCGACGAGGGCAGGCAGGTGTCTGAAACCGACGAGGGCAGGCAGGTGTCTGAAATCGACGAGGGCGGGCAGGTGTTTGAAATCGACGAGGGCGGGCAGGTGTTTGAAATCGACGAGGGAGGGCAGGTGTTTGAAATCGACGAGGGAGGGCAGGTGTTTGAAATCGACGAGGGCAGGCAGGTGTTTGAAATCAACACGGAAGGCAGGTGTTTGAAATCGACGAGGTCGGGATGGTGTTTGAAATACACGAGGACGGGCAGGTGTTTGAAATCGACGCGGACGGGCAAGTGTGTGAAATCGACGAGGGCAGGCAGGTGTCTGAAACCGACGAGGGCAGGCAGGTGTCTGAAACCGACGAGGACGTGCAGGTGTTTGAAATCGACGAGGGAGGGCAGGTGTTTGAAATCGACGAGGGCGGGCAGGTGTCTGAAATCGACGAGGGCGGGCATGTGTCTGAAATCGACAACGACAGGCAGGAGTTTGAAATCGACGAGGGCGGGCAGGTGTTTGAAATCGACGAGGGCGGGCAGGTGTTTGAAATCGACGAGGGCGGGCAGGTGTCTGAAACCGACGAGGGCAGGCAGGTGTCTGAAACCGACGAGGACGGGCAGGTGTTTGAAATCGCCGAGGGAGGGCAGGTGTTTGAAATTGACGAGGGAGGGCAGGTGTTTGAAATTGACGAGGGCGGGCAGGTGTCTGAAACCGACGAGGGCAGGCAGGTGTCTGAAATCGACGAGGGAGGGCAGGTGTTTGAAATCGACGAGGGCGGGCAGGTGTTTGAAATCGACGAGGGAGGGCAGGTGTTTGAAATCGACGAGGGAGGGCAGGTGTTTGAAATCGACGAGGGCAGGCAGGTGTTTGAAATCAACACGGAAGGCAGGTGTTTGAAATCGACGAGGTCGGGATGGTGTTTGAAATACACGAGGACGGGCAGGTGTTTGAAATCGACGCGGACGGGCAAGTGTGTGAAATCGACGAGGGCAGGCAGGTGTCTGAAACCGACGAGGGCAGGCAGGTGTCTGAAACCGACGAGGACGTGCAGGTGTTTGAAATCGACGAGGGAGGGCAGGTGTTTGAAATCGACGAGGGCGGGCAGGTGTCTGAAATCGACGAGGGCGGGCATGTGTCTGAAATCGACAACGACAGGCAGGAGTTTGAAATCGACGAGGGTGGGCAGGTGTTTGAAATCGACGAGGGCGGGCAGGTGTTTGAAATCGACGAGGGCGGGCAGGTGTTTGAAATCGACGAGGGCGGGCAGGTGTTTGAAATCGACGAGGGAGGGCAGGTGTTTGAAATCGACGAGGGCGGGCAGGTGTTTGAAATCGACGAGGTCGGGCATGCGTCTGAAATCGACAACGACAGGCAGGAGTTTGAAATCGACGAGGGTGGGCAGGTGTTTGATATCGACGAGGGCGGGCAGGTGTTTGAAATCGACGAGGACGGGCAGGTGTCTGAAAACGACGAGGATGGGCAGGTGTTTTAAACCGATGCGGACGGGCAGGTGTTTGAAATTGACGTGGACGGGCAGCTGTTTGAAATCGAAGACGACAGGCAGGTGTTTGAAATTCACGAGGGCAGGCAGGTGTTTGAAACCGACGAGGACGGGCAGGTGTCTGATACCGACAAGGACGGGCAGGTGTTTGAAATCGACGAGGGCAGGCAGGTGTCTGAAATCGACGAGGGCAGGCAGGTGTCTGAACCTGACGAGGACGGGCAGGTGTTTGAAATTGACGCGGACGGGCAGGTGTTTCAAATCGACGAGGACGGGCAGGTGTCTGAAATCGACGAGGGCAGGCAGGTGTCTGAAACCGACGAGGGCGGGCAGGTGTTTGAAATCGAGGATGACAGGCAGGTGTTTGAAATCGATGCGGACGGGCAGGTGTTTGAAATCCACGCAGATGGACAGGTGTTTGAAACGGAGGAGGACGGGCAGGTCTCTGAAACCGACGAGGGCAGGCAGGTGTTTGAAATCGATGCAGACGGGCAGGTGTCTTAAATCGACGCGGACGGGCAGGTGTTTGAAATTTTGCGAGGGCGGGCAGGTGTTTGCAATCGACGAAGGCAGGCAGGTGTTTGAAATCAACGTGGACGGGCAGGTGTTTGAAATCGACGAGGACGGGCAGGTGTATGAAATCGACGAGGGCGGGCAGGTGTTTGAAATCGATGACGACAGGCAGGTGTTTGAAATCGACGAGGGCAGGCAGGTGTTTGAAATCAACACGGACGGGCAGGTGTTTGAAATCGACGAGGTCGGGATGGTGTTTGAAATCGACGAGGACGGGCAGGTGTTTGAAATCGATGCGGACGGGCAGGTGTGTGAAATCGACGAGGGCGGGCAGGTGTCTGAAACCGACGAGGACGGGCAGGTGTTTGAAATCGACGAGGGAGGGCAGGTGTTTGAAATCGACGAGGGCGGGCAGATGTCTGAAATCGACGAGGGCGGGCATGTGTCTGAAACCGACGAGGACGGGCAGGTGTCTGAAACCGACGAGGTCGGGCAGGTGTTTGAAATCGACGAGGGCAGGCAGGTATTTGAAATGGACACGGACGGGCAGGTGTTTGAAATCAACGCGGACGGGCAGGTGTTTGAAATCGACGCGGACGGGCAGGTGTTTCAAATCGACGAGGACGGGCAGGTGTCTGAGATCGACGAGGGCGGGCAGGTGTCTGAAATCGACGACGACAGGCAGGTGTTTGAAATCAATGCGGACGGGCAGGTGTTTGAAATCCACGCAGACGGGCAGGTGTTTGAAACGGAGGAGGACGGGCAGGTCTCTGAAAACGACGAGGGTAGGCAGGTGTTTGAAATCGATGCGGACGGGCAGGTGTCTTAAATCGACGCGGACGGGCAGGTGTTTGAAATTTTGCGAGGGCGGGCAGGTGTTTGAAATCGACGAAGGCAGGTAGGTGTTTGAAATCAACGTGGACGGGCAGGTGTTTGAAATCGACGAGGACGGGCAGGTGTTTGAAATCGACGACGACGGGCAGGTGTTTGAAATCGACGAGGACGGGCAGGTAGTTGAAATGGATGAGGACACGCACATGTCTGAAACCGACGAGGGCGGGCAGGTGTTTGAAATTGACGACGACAGGGAGGTGTTTGAAATCGACGAGGGCAGGCAGGTGTTTGAAATCAACACGGATGGGTAGGTGTTTGAAATCGACGAGGTCGGGTAGGTGTTTGAAATCGACGCAGACGGGCAGGTGTGTGAAATCGACGAGGGCAGGCAGGTGTCTGAAACCGACGAGGGCAGGCAGGTGTCTGAAATCGACGAGGGCGGGCAGGTGTTTGAAATCGACGAGGGCGGGCAGGTGTTTGAAATCGACGAGGGCGGGCAGGTGTCTGAAACCGACGAGGGCAGGCAGGTGTCTGAAACCGACGAGGACGGGCAGGTGTTTGAAATCGCCGAGGGAGGGCAGGTGTTTGAAATTGACGAGGGAGGGCAGGTGTTTGAAATTGACGAGGGCGGGCAGGTGTCTGAAACCGACGAGGGCAGGCAGGTGTCTGAAATCGACGAGGGAGGGCAGGTGTTTGAAATCGACGAGGGCGGGCAGGTGTTTGAAATCGACGAGGGAGGGCAGGTGTTTGAAATCGACGAGGGAGGGCAGGTGTTTGAAATCGACGAGGGCAGGCAGGTGTTTGAAATCAACACGGAAGGCAGGTGTTTGAAATCGACGAGGTCGGGATGGTGTTTGAAATACACGAGGACGGGCAGGTGTTTGAAATCGACGCGGACGGGCAAGTGTGTGAAATCGACGAGGGCAGGCAGGTGTCTGAAACCGACGAGGGCAGGCAGGTGTCTGAAACCGACGAGGACGTGCAGGTGTTTGAAATCGACGAGGGAGGGCAGGTGTTTGAAATCGACGAGGGCGGGCAGGTGTCTGAAATCGACGAGGGCGGGCATGTGTCTGAAATCGACAACGACAGGCAGGAGTTTGAAATCGACGAGGGTGGGCAGGTGTTTGAAATCGACGAGGGCGGGCAGGTGTTTGAAATCGACGAGGGCGGGCAAGTGTTTGAAATCGACGAGGGCGGGCAGGTGTTTGAAATCGACGAGGGAGGGCAGGTTTTTGAAATCGACGAGGGCGGGCAGGTGTTTGAAATCGACGAGGTCGGGCATGTGTCTGAAATCGACAACGACAGGCAGGAGTTTGAAATCGACGAGGGAGGGCAGGTGTTTGAAATCGACGAGGGCAGGCAGGTGTTTGAAATCAACACGGAAGGCAGGTGTTTGAAATCGACGAGGTCGGGATGGTGTTTGAAATCAACATGGATGGGTAGGTGTTTGAAATCGACGAGGTCGGGATGGTGTTTGAAATCGACGAGGACGGGCAGGTGTCTGAAACCGACGAAGACGGGCAGGTGTTTGAAATCGACGAGGGAGGGCAGGTGTTTGAAATCGATGAGGGCAGGCAGGTGTTTGAAATCAACACGGAAGGCAGGTGTTTGAAATCGACGAGGTCGGGATGGTGTTTGAAATACACGAGGACGGGCAGGTGTTTGAAATCGACGCGGACGGGCAAGTGTGTGAAATCGACGAGGGCAGGCAGGTGTCTGAAACCGACGAGGGCAGGCAGGTGTCTGAAACCGACGAGGACGTGCAGGTGTTTGAAATCGATGAGGGAGGGCAGGTGTTTGAAATGGACGAGGGCGGGCAGGTGTCTGAAATCGACGAGGGCGGGCATGTGTCTGAAATCGACAACGACAGGCAGGAGTTTGAAATCGACGAGGGCGGGCAGGTGTTTTAAATCGACGAGGGCGGGCAGGTGTCTGAAACCGACGAGGGCAGGCAGGTGTCTGAAACCGACGAGGACGGGCAGGTGTTTGAAATCGACGAGGGAGGGCAGGTGTTTGAAATCGACGAGGGAGGGCAGGTGTTTGAAATCGACGAGGGCGGGCAGGTGTTTGAAATCGACGAGGTCGGGCAGATGTCTGAAATCGACGAGGGCGGGCATGTGTCTGAAATCGACAACGACAGGCAGGAGTTTGAAATCGACGAGGGTGGGCAGGTGTTTGATATCGACGAGGGCGGGCAGGTGTTTGAAATCGACGAGGACGGGCAGGTGTCTGAAAACGACGAGGATGGGCAGGTGTTTTAAACCGATGCGGACGGGCAGGTGTTTGAAATTGACGTGGACGGGCAGCTGTTTGAAATCGACGACGACAGGCAGGTGTTTGAAATTCACGAGGGCAGGCAGGTGTTTGAAATCGACGAGGGCAGGCAGGTGTCTGAAACCGACGAGGACGGGCAGGTGTCTGATACCGACAAGGACGGGCAGGTGTTTGAAATCGACGAGGGCAGGCAGGTGTCTGAAATCGACGAGGGCAGGCAGGTGTCTGAACCTGACGAGGACGGGCAGGTGTTTGAAATTGACGCGGACGGGCAGGTGTTTCAAATCGACGAGGACGGGCAGGTGTCTGAAATCGACGAGGGCAGGCAGGTGTCTGAAACCGACGAGGGCGGGCAGGTGTTTGAAATCGACGATGACAGGCAGGTGTTTGAAATCGATGCGGACGGGCAGGTGTTTGAAATCCACGCAGATGGACAGGTGTTTGAAACGGAGGAGGACGGGCAGGTCTCTGAAACCGACGAGGGCAGGCAGGTGTTTGAAATCGATGCAGACGGGCAGGTGTCTTAAATCGACGCGGACGGGCAGGTGTTTGAAATTTTGCGAGGGCGGGCAGGTGTTTGCAATCGACGAAGGCAGGCAGGTGTTTGAAATCAACGTGGACGGGCAGGTGTTTGAAATCGACGAGGACGGGCAGGTGTATGAAATCGACGAGGGCGGGCAGGTGTTTGAAATCGATGACGACAGGCAGGTGTTTGAAATCGACGAGGGCAGGCAGGTGTTTGAAATCAACACGGACGGGCAGGTGTTTGAAATCGACGAGGTCGGGATGGTGTTTGAAATCGACGAGGACGGGCAGGTGTTTGAAATCGATGCGGACGGGCAGGTGTGTGAAATCGACGAGGGCGGGCAGGTGTCTGAAACCGACGAGGACGGGCAGGTGTTTGAAATCGACGAGGGAGGGCAGGTGTTTGAAATCGACGAGGGCGGGCAGATGTCTGAAATCGACGAGGGCGGGCATGTGTCTGAAACCGACGAGGACGGGCAGGTGTCTGAAACCGACGAGGTCGGGCAGGTGTTTGAAATCGACGAGGGCAGGCAGGTATTTGAAATGGACACGGACGGGCAGGTGTTTGAAATCAACGCGGACGGGCAGGTGTTTGAAATCGACGCGGACGGGCAGGTGTTTCAAATCGACGAGGACGGGCAGGTGTCTGAGATCGACGAGGGCGGGCAGGTGTCTGAAACCGACGGGGGCGGGCAGGTGTTTGAAATCGACGACGACAGGCAGGTGTTTGAAATCAATGCGGACGGGCAGGTGTTTGAAATCCACGCAGACGGGCAGGTGTTTGAAACGGAGGAGGACGGGCAGGTCTCTGAAAACGACGAGGGTAGGCAGGTGTTTGAAATCGATGCGGACGGGCAGGTGTCTTAAATCGACGCGGACGGGCAGGTGTTTGAAATTTTGCGAGGGCGGGCAGGTGTTTGAAATCGACGAAGGCAGGTAGGTGTTTGAAATCAACGTGGACGGGCAGGTGTTTGAAATCGACGAGGACGGGCAGGTGTTTGAAATCGACGACGACGGGCAGGTGTTTGAAATCGACGAGGACGGGCAGGTATTTGAAATGGATGAGGACACGCACATGTCTGAAACCGACGAGGGCGGGCAGGTGTTTGAAATTGACGACGACAGGGAGGTGTTTGAAATCGACGAGGGCAGGCAGGTGTTTGAAATCAACACGGATGGGTAGGTGTTTGAAATCGACGAGGTCGGGTAGGTGTTTGAAATCGACGCAGACGGGCAGGTGTGTGAAATCGACGAGGGCAGGCAGGTGTCTGAAACCGACGAGGGCAGGCAGGTGTCTGAAACCGACGAGGACGGGCAGGTGTTTGAAATCGACGAGGGAGGGCAGGTGTTTGAAATCGACGAGGACGGGCAGGTGTCTGAAACCGACGAGGATGGGCAGGTGTTTTAAACCGATGCGGACGGGCAGGTGTTTGAAATTGACGTGGACGGGCAGCTGTTTGAAATCGACGACGACAGGCAGGTGTTTGAAATTTTGCGAGGGCGGGCAGGTGTTTGAAATCGACGAAGGCAGGCAGGTGTTTGAAATCGACGAGGACGGGGAGGTATTTGAAATGGATGAGGACACGCACGTGTCTGAAACCGAGGAGGGCGGGCAGGTGTTTGAAATTGACGACGACAGGCAGGTGTTTGAAATCGACGAGGGCAGGCAGGTGTTTGAAATCAACATGGATGGGTAGGTGTTTGAAATCGACGAGGTCGGGATGGTGTTTGAAATCGACGAGGACGGGCAGGTGTCTGAAACCGACGAAGATGGGCAGGTGTTTGAAATCGACGAGGGAGGGCAGGTGTTTGAAATCGACGAGGGCAGGCAGGTGTTTGAAATCAACACGGAAGGCAGGTGTTTGAAATCGACGAGGTCGGGATGGTGTTTGAAATCAACATGGATGGGTAGGTGTTTGAAATCGACGAGGTCGGGATGGTGTTTGAAATCGACGAGGACGGGCAGGTGTCTGAAACCGACGAAGACGGGCAGGTGTTTGAAATCGACGAGGGAGGGCAGGTGTTTGAAATCGACGAGGGCAGGCAGGTGTTTGAAATCAACACGGAAGGCAGGTGTTTGAAATCGACGAGGTCGGGATGGTGTTTGAAATACACGAGGACGGGCAGGTGTTTGAAATCGACGCGGACGGGCAAGTGTGTGAAATCGACGAGGGCGGGCAGGTGTTTGAAATCGACGACGACAGGCAGGTGTTTGAAATCGACGAGGGCAGGCAGGTGTTTGAAATCAACACGGACGGGCAGATGTCTGAAATCGACGAGGGCGGGCATGTGTCTGAAACCGACGAGGACGGGCAGGTGTCTGAAACCGACGAGGTCGGGCAGGTGTTTGAAATCGACGAGGGCAGGCAGGTATTTGAAATGGACACGGACGAGCAGGTGTTTGAAATCGACGAGGGCAGGCAGGTGTTTGAAATCGACGAGGGCGGGAAGGTGTTTGAAATCAACGTGGATGGGCAGGTGTTTGAAATCGACGCGGACGGGCAGGTGTTTCAAATCGACGAGGACGGGCAGGTGTCTGAAATCGACGAGGGCTGGCAGGTGTCTGAAACCGACGGGGGCGGGCAGGTGTTTGAAATCGACGACGACAGGCAGGTGTTTGAAATCGATGCGGACGGGCAGGTGTTTGAAATCCACGCAGACGGGCAGGTGTTTGAAACGGAGGAGGACGGGCAGGTCTCTGAAACCGATGAGGGCAGGCAGGTGTTTGAAATCGATGCGGACGGGCAGGTGTCTTAAATCGACGCGGACGGGCAGGTGTTTGAAATTTTGCGAGGGCGGACAGGTGTTTGAAATGGACGAAGGCAGGCAGGTGTTTGAAATCAACGCGGACGGGCAGGTGTTTGAAATCAACGAGGACGGGCAGGTGTTTGAAATCGACGACGACGGGCAGGTGTTTGAAATCGACGAGGACGGGCAGGTATTTGAAATGGATGAGGACACGCACATGTCTGAAACCGACGAGGGCGGGCAGGTGTTTGAAATTGACGACGACAGAGAGGTGTTTGAAATCGACGAGGGCAGGCAGGTGTTTGAAATCAACACGGATGGGTAGGTGTTTGAAATCGACGAGGTCGGGTAGGTGTTTGAAATCGACGCAGACGGGCAGGTGTGTGAAATCGACGAGGGCAGGCAGGTGTCTGAAACCGACGAGTGCAGGCAGGTGTCTGAAACCGACGAGGACGGGCAGGTGTTTGAAATCGACGAGGGAGGGCAGGTGTTTGAAATCGACGAGGATGGGCAGATGTCTGAAATCGACGAGGGTGGGCATGTGTCTGAAATCGACGAGGGCAGGCAGGTGTTTGAAATCGATGCGGACGGGCAGGTGTTTGAAATCGACGAGGACGGGCAGGTCTCTGAAACCGACGAGGGCAGGCAGGTGTTTGAAATCGATGCGGACGGGCAGGTGTCTTAAATCGACGCGGACGGGCAGGTGTTTGAAATTTTGCGAGGGCGGGCAGTTGTTTGAAATCGACGAAGGCAGGCAGGTGTTTGAAATCGACGAGGACGGGCAGGTATTTGAAATGGATGAGGACACGCACGTGTCTGAAACCGACGAGGGCGGGCAGGTGTTTGAAATTGACGACGACAGGCAGGTGTTTGAAATCGACGAGGACGGGCAGGTATTTGAAATGGATGAGGACACGCACGTGTCTGAAACCGACGAGGGCGGGCAGGTGTTTGAAATTGACGACGACAGGCAGGTGTTTGAAATCGACGAGGGCAGGCAGGTGTTTGAAATCAACATGGATGGGTAGGTGTTTGAAATCGACGAGGTCGGGATGGTGTTTGAAATCGACGAGTACGGGCAGGTGTCTGAAACCGACGAGTACGGGCAGGTGTCTGAAACCGACGAAGACGGGCAGGTGTTTGAAATCGACGAGGGAGTGCAGGTGTTTGAAATCGACGAGGGCAGGCAGGTGTTTGAAATCAACACGGAAGGCAGGTGTTTGAAATCGACGAGGTCGGGATGGTGTTTGAAATACACGAGGACGGGCAGGTGTTTGAAATCGACGCGGACGGGCAAGTGTGTGAAATCGACGAGGGCAGGCAGGTGTCTGAAACCGACGAGGGCAGGCAGGTGTCTGAAACCGACGAGGACGTGCAGGTGTTTGAAATCGACGAGGGAGGGCAGGTGTTTGAAATCGACGAGGGCGGGCAGGTGTCTGAAATCGACGAGGGCGGGCATGTGTCTGAAATCGACAACGACAGGCAGGAGTTTGAAATCGACGAGGGTGGGCAGGTGTTTGAAATCGACGAGGGCGGGCAGGTGTTTGAAATCGACGAGGGCGGGTAGGTGTCTGAAACCAACGAGGGCAGGCAGGTGTCTGAAACCGACGAGGACGGGCAGGTGTCTGAAATCGACGAGGGAGGGCAGGTGTTTGAAATCGACGAGGGAGGGCAGGTGTTTGAAATCGACGAGGGCGGGCAGGTGTTTGAAATCGACGAGGTCGGGCAGATGTCTGAAATCGACGAGGGCGGGCATGAGTCTGAAATCGACAACGACAGGCAGGAGTTTGAAATCGACGAGGGTGGGCAGGTGTTTGATATCGACGAGGGCGGGCAGGTGTTTGAAATCGACGAGGACGGGCAGGTGTCTGAAAACGACGAGGATGGGCAGGTGTTTTAAACCGATGCGGACGGGCAGGTGTTTGAAATTGACGTGGACGGGCAGCTGTTTGAAATCGACGACGACAGGCAGGTGTTTGAAATTCACGAGGGCAGGCAGGTGTTTGAAATCGATGCGGACGGGCAGGTGTCTTAAATTGACGCGGACGGGCAGGTGTTTGAAATTTTGCGAGGGCGGGCAGGTGTTTGAAATCGACGAAGGCAGGCAGGTGTTTGAAAACGACGAGGACGGGGAGGTATTTGAAATGGATGAGGACACGCACGTGTCTGAAACCGAGGAGGGCGGGCAGGTGTTTGAAATCGACGACGACAGGCAGGTGTTTGAAATCGACGAGGGCAGGCAGGTGTTTGAAATCAACATGGATGCGTAGGTGTTTGAAATCGACGAGGTCGGGGTGGTGTTTGAAATCGACGAGGACGGGCAGGTGTCTGAAACCGACGAAGACGGGCAGGTGTTTGAAATCGACGAGGGAGGGCAGGTGTTTGAAATCGACGAGGGCAGGCAGGTGTTTGAAATCAACACGGAAGGCAGGTGTTTGAAATCGACGAGGTCGGGATGGTGTTTGAAATACACGAGGACGGGCAGGTGTTTGAAATCGACGCGGACGGGCAAGTGTGTGAAATCGACGAGGGCAGGCAGGTGTCTGAAACCGACGAGGGCAGGCAGGTGTCTGAAACCGACGAGGACGTGCAGGTGTTTGAAATCGACGAGGGAGGGCAGGTGTTTGAAATCGACGAGGGCGGGCAGGTGTCTGAAATCGACGAAGGCAGGCAGGTGTTTGAAAACGACGAGGACGGGGAGGTATTTGAAATGGATGAGGACACGCACGTGTCTGAAACCGAGGAGGGCGGGCAGGTGTTTGAAATCGACGACGACAGGCAGGTGTTTGAAATCGACGAGGGCAGGCAGGTGTTTGAAATCAACATGGATGGGTAGGTGTTTGAAATCGACGAGGTCGGGGTGGTGTTTGAAATCGACGAGGACGGGCAGGTGTCTGAAACCGACGAAGACGGGCAGGTGTTTGAAATCGACGAGGGAGGGCAGGTGTTTGAAATCGACGAGGGCAGGCAGGTGTTTGAAATCAACACGGAAGGCAGGTGTTTGAAATCGACGAGGTCGGGATGGTGTTTGAAATACACGAGGACGGGCAGGTGTTTGAAATCGACGCGGACGGGCAAGTGTGTGAAATCGACGAGGGCAGGCAGGTGTCTGAAACCGACGAGGGCAGGCAGGTGTCTGAAACCGACGAGGACGTGCAGGTGTTTGAAATCGACGAGGGAGGGCAGGTGTTTGAAATCGACGAGGGCGGGCAGGTGTCTGAAATCGACGAGGGCGGGCATGTGTCTGAAATCGACAACGACAGGCAGGAGTTTGTAATCGACGAGGGTGGGCAGGTGTTTGAAATCGACGAGGGCGGGCAGGTGTTTGAAATCGACGAGGGCGGGCAGGTGTTTGAAATCGACGAGGGCGGGCAGGTGTCTGAAACCGACGAGGGCAGGCAGGTGTCTGAAACCGACGAGGACGGGCAGGTGTTTGAAATCGACGAGGGAGGGCAGGTGTTTGAAATCGACGAGGGCGGGCAGGTGTTTGAAATCGACGAGGTCGGGCATGTGTCTGAAATCGACAACGACAGGCAGGAGTTTGAAATCGACGAGGGTGGGCAGGTGTTTGATATCGACGAGGGCGGGCAGGTGTTTGAAATCGACGAGGACGG